>NC_056474.1:8662633-8962633 GCF_008729295.1 Plectropomus leopardus | reverse complement strand
GACCCAAAAATATTAAGAAATTAGAAAAAAAGGTATAAGAAAATAACTTAAAATGTGTCAATAATAATAATAAATAATAATAATAATAATAATAATAATAAATATATAAATTTAGGAAATTACCTTTATCTATAATAATTTTGTAACGTGTGCATTTTAACATGTAATTATGATAATTATAAATGATTTTTTTCCTAGCTTTTTTCTCTAATTCTAAATCTACTTATTTCTTGCATTTTATGGAACACTTCTTGCCAAGTTGCTCATCATCTTTTTTTAAATAAATCTTGCCAATTTGCTCAGCGTTGAAAGGTTTAAATACTTGTGAAAGGCATCTAAATGCTGCTAAAGAAAAGTGATGTTGCTCCAGGTTTCAAAGCTTAAAAACAGCAATATTTTCCAATGAAATATAACTATAAAGTTGCATAAATGCACTCAATGAGGCACAAATACAACAAAATGTATTAAAATACATACTAGAGTTAATGTACTTTCCACTTCTGGATATAACTAAACAAACAGAAGCAGTTTTAAAGAACTTAAACTTAATTCTTCTGCAAGAATCCTTTTCCTCGGTTTTCCAGAGTGGTTGTAACCACTATTTATTATTTTCATTTATTAGGTGTGTTCAAGGGCAAGTCTGATGTGTGCTGTGAGAATTGCTGAAAGACACAGAAAGAATGTACATTAAACAATTATGAGAATTGCACCACATGATTTAAATGACACCCAGAGGAGTCTTACTGGAACTTTGGTGCAGTCGGACGTCGAGAGTACAACTGGAAAAACTCTGCTCCTGTGATCTTTTAGTGATACCAAACCAACAGAAGCAGATTTCCTCCATCACAAGCTTTACAGTGAGCACTTTAAATTCAGAGAGGATGTGTGGCTGCATTTATGTGAGTTCTGTGCTTCCTCAGCGCTGGAGAGAACAACCTTGAAGGGACTTTACGAGAAGAAAAGGCTTTTTAAAACAGTAAAGATATAATGGCACCCTTGGTAGGAGAAAACAGAGACAAGTATATTGCTACAGCTGTGAAAGCTACAACTTTAAAGCAAACATTTATGCGTAGGAAATGTTGGTGTACGTGTTGCTGTTTCTAGAGGGCCTAACTCCGGTTCCTGCTGAACTGAGCCAGTGTTTGTTTAACATCGAACTGTTATCAGCTCAGTAGGCACAGGAGGTTGAGCCCAGGCACCTGCACCACCTCACCTTCACCACAAGGGGAAGCAAACAACAGGAATACGGCCACAGGAAGTCAGTTTTAGGATAGAATTTATAATAAAGTAAAAATACTCTGTAATGACATAACAGTGTCAGCAGTTTAAAGGTTTTTTTCAACATTGTGAGTTCAACATCATTCATTTACACATATTAGAGGTGGAAGCTGAAATTGAGATGCTATTTAATAGATAATTGATCAATAAGTGGTCATTTCAGTGAATTACATTTAATGCACACACTTTAGGATTTTTTTCCATTATTCCAGCCACTGGATTTCTTATTTTGACTCATTTTGTGTGACAGTGTTTGTCAGAATCATTGCTGCTCTGTTACCTTTGAATATTTATAATAATAATGTTTTATTTTTTATTCCCTTTTATTTTTGTTTTTATTGATTTTGTTGCATTTGGTGTTTTATTTGCATTATTTTACATTAGCATTTTCCATCTTGCATCTTAAATGATCTGTTCTCTTGTTTTAAAGAAAGGTAAAGTAAACATGTATGTTTTACATTCCACAAAATCCTTTAAATATCAAGATTCACACAAAGAACAATGTCAACTGTACTGTGTTGTCAAGCAACATTAACCAAAGCCTCTTTTGCTTATTTTTCCATACATGGGTAACTGCATGCACACACAAATACAAACACAATCAGAGCTTTGCTTTCACGACCACCCAGACAGTAAATGAGCTCAGGAATCACAATTACATTGCTACTTGTTTTCCTGATGGGACATTTCCTGTACTTCCTTCCTGCATGAGTAACCCTCCAGTCGTCGCCTCCTACCGTCTTCTCTCTTACCTATATTTCTTTTTTTAGGACCCTCGTCTTCTTCTGCTCCCTGAGCGACCAATTAGGTTTCATCTGCTGTCAAGAAATGACAAAAGGGAGGTCAGAGGAGAAAGAAAAGGCTCTCCTGAATGCCTTTTGACTTATTGCACTATCCAGTATAAGATATATAACATGCACCATCTTTATTCCACCAGTATGTCTATTATACAGCATGTGTATATATACATAACCCGTACAAACAGTGTAAAGTGGGAGGATGAACCACAAAATCCAATAATATTTTAGTGGATTGTAGCAGCATATCATTTCAGAAAAACCTTTGCTTCCATGTTGACGTCTTGTTATAACAGTGGAAATGCTTGTGAGGAGCGGAACTTAGCCACTGTGAACACAGGCCAAACACTGAACTGTTCACGGAGCGAGCTAAGTCCTGCCCCTCCATCAAACTCTGGATAAACACAGACTGAAAGGACACCGCCTGCAATTGGTGCAACATTTTGGGGTGATGCAATTATCCTCTTTCTTGCCGAGACACCGATGAAAGGATTGATAGCAGCTTGAAGCTACTGTGAGCAGCCAGTTCGATTAACAGGACTGGAAAGAAAAAAGCTAGCTGGGCTTTGTCCAAAGTTAGTGAAGTCCACCTACTAGCACTTCTAAAGCTCACTAATTAGCACCTTAAAGCTCGTTTGTTTAATACAGAAAACTAGGTTTAAAACTGGGAGACTTTTTGAATCGGCCTCATAGATATGAGTTAGGAGGGTCCTGTGACACAATCATCCCAACTTTTTAGATACCGCTACTTGTTCAGTGTCGTTCACGTCTACATATAACATGATAGGTGTCCTCCTGTGTCTGTTTTTGACGTTCCAGGATGTCAGTTTAAGTCTTTTATATGCATTGTGTCTTTTCCAAATACAATTTGGTTTTCGCAGGAAATGTAAAGTTTCTTCTTGAGAGATGCATACAGTCTTCATCAAAATAAATTTAAAACATGGTAAAACACCTTGTATATAAGTTTATTTCCTTGTGCAACACAAGCAGGTATTTAGCTCCAGGCAACAAGAGCATGTAGTTAGGTGTCAAACAAAAAAAAAACATCATGGTTTGGCTCAATATTCATACTCTCCTGCCTGCCTACTATTATGTCTTTACAGGTGGTGTTTCATAGTGACGCCATTCAATGGCTTATCACTGAAAAAGGTGGCGTCGGTATCTGAAACTGAAATCACTAATCATGTGGTGGTATTTGACGACTTTGGAATGAGAAAGAAGTTGGTTGGGAACACCGTGCAGGCCATTAAATGCTTGTTGGCATCATTTTGCTAGGTATCACTTTTAATTTCATTAACATTGTTTGGCTTAAAATTAGCACATTTGCACGTGCCAAATACCATAGGCTATGTCACATGACAAATGTTAAGTTAATCGGTAAATAACTCAAAAGTGATTTATGTTTTCACACAGGACACAAACTCCAGTCTCCTGGTTACAAGTCCTGTGTTTGGACTTTCTCATTCTTTATAGAAAAGTTACCCTAACTAGCTCTCTCTGTCTTTGCATAACAATAAACACAACCAATTAATGGGCTTATTAAGGCATTTGTCAGTATAGTAAGACCCTTCTAACTTATATCTTTGAGATGCTTTGATGTGGATATCTTTGATATCCACTAATAACACTAATTTAATTGTGCAATAAAATTCAAACTGGATGCTTTAGTAAGTCATAGCGCCATGGCAAGAAAAAGTCTAGAGTATAAACCCTGTAAGACAAAAAAAAAGTTTTTTATTGGGTTTAAATTAATAAGATATAATATGTTAATTTGTGAGAACCTTGTTGGTGAGTTATTTACATTTGGACAGAGCTTGGCTAGCTGTTTTCAGAACTTGGCTAGCTTTGTTTAATATAGAGTGTTATCAATCTTTCAATCTGGCTCTCAACAAAAAAGCTAATTTCCCCAAAAAATGTTGCACTAATCCTTTAAAACATGCATGTTCTCATTTGAAAAGCAGTCAGACTTCTGCTAACGTGGATGTTTGCCGAGCAGTCGTCAGGTGTTGGACACTGGCGTGGGTTTCAGCTGTAGCTGGTTGGAAATCCCTGGCAATGTGATTTACATTACATCACAACCAAATCACTCTGCCAGGAATCCCTCCAGCTAAACCAACCATTCACTATGTTTGGGAAGACGGAGACAAGGAGGACTAGGAGGAGGAGGGTAGGAGAGGAGGGAGGGAGGAGGGCGGTGAGAGAATGACAAGCAGAAATACAGAAAATGAGTGTGAAAATTAAAAAAAAGATGCATTTTGTGGGGAAAGGAGGTTGCTGGTGAGGACAGAGGGAGAAAGACCGCAGGCTGCAGGTGTTTATCTGAGCACACGTCAGTGTGGCACAGCATTTACTCCCTCGTCACATTGTAATTATGGGAAATACACACTCTCTTACACACATACATACACTTTTAAATGTTAACACATGCACACACACACACACACACACACACACACACACACACACACACGTGTGCTTGTGAGCAGAGTTTTCGTTCATTGACGCACCTGGACAAACAGTATGTGAAATCTATAGACTCACATTGGCTGAAGGCTTGAAGGCAGGCGTGTTTGCAAGACTGCAGGTGAGTAATGATCAATCAAGCTCATGCTTATGTTTGTTTTGGAGCTGCACAGGACTATGTTCATTACACATGCAGTTACTTGGTAGTTAGACAAAATCACCAAAATGTCTGGTATATTATTCTTAACCCTCTGAAACCTGGATTGACATCAAAATTCTTGTGCTGCATTCAGATGCCTTTCACAAGATATTTAACCCTTTGAACCTTGAGCAAATTGGTTTGATTTCATTCCAAAAAAATGGAGGAAATTAGTGAAGGGTGATAGGAAAATGACTTGAAAATCAGATATTTTATTAGAATATTAGAATATTAAAAAAAAATAGGGGAAAATGTCCAGAAAACTATAGGTGATAGGTTTTAGGTATAGGTTTTTGTTTGTATAAAATAGAGTATCCTCAACCACTGCTTTTATAACTCTGTCCTTAAGTCCTCTCTAAGGTGCTTTATTTGCAGCCTTTAGTTATTTGAAAGTATAGATCTTCGCTCTTCTACTTTAACACAATGCAGAATAAAGCTACGTGTCGTGTTCCTGCATTTGTCACCAGCTTCTTGTCACGAAGCACTTCCCTGAGCTGGTAAACATAGGAGGAAAAAAAGAAGAGAGAAGTACCACGGAAGAGCTCATGCAGTTAAGAAGCAGTTACGTCAAATGGGCAAAAAAGCATCCATTATTCACTATGACATTCAAATCACTATGCACATTTAAGAAAGCAGTTCTTTGTACATTTAAAGACTGTCGTCATTGCTTCATTATACCTCATTCTATATGGATACGGAGAGCTGGTTATTTGCCTATGTAAGCACTGAAGCAGTCAGCCCAAGCCTTAATTGGCAGTCAGGTCCACTGTTGCTCAGCCAATGCAGCAGTCGGTGAGATAGAAAGGCTCCAAAAGCACTGAATGAGGCAGCAAGAATTGTCATGAGAAACCAAGAGCTATTTCAGAGATAGACATTTTGTTAACATAAGAACAACTCAAGTCAAGAATTATGAATAGCCAAAGCTTAAAGTAGAGCTCAGTAGAAGAGATTCTCTTGTCAGGCCTGTCAAAGGTGGAATAAACTACCTGTCACCACTAGATGGCTACAATAGTTAAAAAACAAAAATCCTAAATTAATGAAGCCTGAGACAAAAGAAATATGCAGTCAATGATAATACTTTAATCTGTGGATTCCCAGAGCATCAGTTGTTGTTCCCTGTTCTTTTAATGCTTCAGTGTTACTTTGTGTGCTGATAATGCATTGGGCTACATTTTGGTTTTAAGTGTTTACTTGTATAAATAATGTTGGTTTCTGTTTGTATCTATTAAAGTGATTTTAATATGCTTGACTTTTGGAAGAACAGCACAGTTGTGCTAAAAGAGGTCTTGAAATAAATAAATACATAAATAAATAACTAAATCTAAGAAAAAATACTACCAGGCCCTGAATTTCAAAGGGCCTCTGAATGTCTATATAATAATATATTATTATTATCATTATCATAATCATTATCATCATCATTATTATTATTTTTATTATTATATTTTATTATTAATCCTGTGAACTGATTGGCCCGTTTGTCGCCAAAGGTAATATTCGTTGACACTGATTGGTCAGTTTGGTCAGGTGTTATGAGCTGGTGACCTCTTGATCGCGAAAAGAAACATGGCGGAATTTGGGTGACGTGAGTGCTGCACAAATGCGAAAGTTTAAGGAGGAAAACGGCAAAGTTACTTTAGAAAAACACCAAACTTAACTTTTTTTTTTCAAAAAGGCTCATAATGTGGGAGTCGCGCGACTCAGCTACAGACACGCGGCTGCAGCGGCCACGCGCGGCACGTTGCATTGAGAGAGTGATGTTTGCCAAAACAACCTGAAGTACAAACAGATTTTTATATCGCAAGGTGTGAAGAGGTAAATTGGAGCAGATACAGGAAACACCAGGAATGAACGCGAACAGGGAGACAACTTAAAGAAGGACATCCACAGCTGGGTCACTTGCTGCTCCAGACACTGAAGGGCGACGAGCAAACTGGAGACAGTGTTGGGACACTGTGGGACCGCAGAGACCAGCAGGTCATGCATTCAACACTGACCCTGCTAAATAGATTTAATTGATGACAGTCTTTGTACTTATTAGGCCAAAATGGACCTGGGGACTTGTGAAAACAGAGGAGCCAATATTAACAACAAGGGCGTGCATCAAGATAGACTTCGCCATCTGACGCTAATGTCCAGAAAGAGACATTTTTCGGACTTTAAGGAGTATATCGGGAACTTTGCTGCCAAGAAAACGAGACACTTCTAAGGGTAAGTCAGTGTTTAAAATGAATGCGTGTTATTATTGATTTTGCAGCTTGCTGATTTTGCAGCTGGCTGTGCCTCTGCAGTGTGGCAGAAACGTATTGGTGATGTTGTGTTTGTTGTTGTTTGTGGTGTGACATGTCATGTTGCAGAGAGATAATATGAAATATAAGATGAGGCATCAGTGTGCAGTACTGTTGTTGTTGTGAGTTTTGGCTCAGCAGTATCTCTATGTGAAGAGGTTAATGGTTTGTTGTGGTGGTGAACATGTGGTTAGCCAAGCCAGGGGCCTATGCCAGGGTTAAGGAGGGTTACCTACAGTAATGGAAAACCTGGAAAAAGTCATGGAATTTCGCAACTACATTTTCCAGACCTGGAAAAGTCATGTTATGTTTTTGTTTATTTTTTTATTGTGTGCATTTATTATTTATTTCTCTCCATGTTCAGTCTGTCCCATCATGTATGCCCACAAGGCAAAGTTATTTTTTATGCACTTTTGATTTCAGGGTAGGGGCATACAACTCCAAATTTCACTGCTGTTTTTTTGTGATTTTTGTCTTCCCTTTTTTTTTTTTTTTTTAAACATTTTTGTAATGTTTATGAAAAACTTAAGATTTTTTTTTTCTTCAGTTGGCTGTTTTTGGGTGATTTATGTTTTCTTAATTTGTAAAGAAAGAAAAATGTGTTCTTTAATTTTGGCAATTTTTAAAAATAGAAGAAAAAAAATAGAAAACTCACAGATTTCAGATTTTTTTGTTTTTTTGAAAGGCATGCTTTCCTTGAAAATTACCAAAATGACCCATTTATCATAGCAAACTATAAAAACAGAAATTATTGTCGGATATTCAAATTTCCAACAATCCATGAACACATCATATGGGTGCTGAACTTATGTTTGAATAGATGTTGAATCTATCTATGTTTGAACAATGCAGGGATAGAGGGGCAAGAAAAAAAACCCTATTTTTGGTCCTTGAAAAGTTATGGAAAAGTTTTGAAATTGTGTCCATGAGGATGTGTGGAAACTCTGATGAAATCACTCCTGATAGAGGATACATGGGCAAATATCATTTAACTTCTTAGAAACACTGTTGACCTGCTGCCTTATTTTGCATCAAAGAAAAAGGGAGTGAAGGGGTGCAAGTGTCTGGCTTTTTCAAATATTTATCTCGCTACAGTGTTTGATAGAACAGAAAATATGGGCGACCAACCCAGAGTAAACAGCAGCCTTCCACTCCCTCTGACACTGATATGCTCAGTTACATGTTTCTGCTGCTGCTGGTCGTATAAATTTCTGAATTGCTAATGCAGCTTCATTCAATCACAGAGAGAGGCTGATTTAATCTATGTGGAGAGCGAGGTGGGTGGTAGGGAAGTCATCTATGTGAAGGCTTGGCTCACACACACACACACACACACACACCATCTTGAATCAGCTCTACAAACCAATGCATCAAATATAAAACAAATTTCTGTCCAAGCTAAACAGGCAAAGAACGTCAATCTGGTGGTCCAGCACTAAACAAAACAGAAATTTCTCAAAGGAAACTAAATAGAGGAAAGAATATCTTTTAAGCCTTAAAGCTGCTATTTACATATTAACAAGGAATCAAATGATGATGTTTGTGTCAACGGGGTCATTTATGGCGATAAACCCACAGATATTATCATCCGAGTCTGCAGTTCTCCTCAGCTCTGCTTCGCATGTTTCACCTTTCATCTTTGGCGTCTTTCAGCTCTTTGATTTGGTTTCTAAGGCCTGCAGCTTTACTATTTTGGTTCAGTCTCACCACTCTCGTAGCCTAATTTCCAGACACAACAGGCAGCTATTTTCAGGAAAAAGACGCTGCGTATATGCAGTACAAATCAGAGTTACAGTTGAAAATTGGAACACCTACATTATATTTGCAGCCTAAATAATTAATCACACAAAAAAGCACATCCCTCGTGAAACCCTTTAAGTGTTGCATAAATCATAACTTAAAGGTCCCATGTTCTAAAAAGTCAGATTTCCTGGTCTTATTTAACATAAAGTAGGTATAGGTGCTATATAAATACTATAAAAGTTTCAAATCACTCAATCCACAAAGAAATACACACAGGAAGTAGCGGTTAGTGTCATTCTATCTGTGGTGTCACTCTAATATCTGACGTTTTTGCTGGTCCGTGAATGCAGCGCAGCAGGAGACGTTCTTCTTATCTCCTTTGCAGCTGAATGTAACTCCTGAGGTGGATAATTGATCTGTTGATTCGTTCACAGCTGATCAGATTGATAGATGAGAGGAGATATTTGCAGATTTTTGTAAGTGAAAGACAGTTTTAGGCCCAGCAGAATGAACGGTTCAGTTTCACTTTTAATGCGCCTGACGTTTTGCTGCATGTCTCTGCTGCTACTGCGCTACAAATAACTCAACAGTGTTTTAATACGGCTCTTAATTAACAGTCCAGCTCCACTGAGACTATGGCGGGAAAAATTAGACTATGGCGGCCCACCAAAGTCTTTGTCATTAATGGGAAACTCTGGTGGAGCAAGAGTGCGGACAGTCTGTGTGCGCTGTAAAATTACATCGATGATTGGAAAAAACAGTGGAGTTTGGATTTTATCTTCATGGGTGGGCCGCCCAGGAAGAGTATATGTATGGGAAACACTGTAACCAACACACTACTATATCAGTTTAACAAGTGATAATACTGTATGCCGATACTGTATTTACTTTGTTTTTTCTGCACCACAAAAAAACAAAAAGTCTGTTAATGCAGTTGTAAGTGCCATGGTAGAAACGTGAAAATCATCCTACTATTGCTGCAGTAGTTCTCTAATCTACCTCAAACTTTCTTGTCCTCTGTCCCGTTTTTCTGCATTCACAGCTGGCTGACAATAATAACCCCAAGCTAGTCTGTGTCAAGGCTTGACTTTGACAGCCAGTCACGGTAACTCAATCGCTGGGTGCTGTCTGCCTGTCTGCATCTCTCTCACACTCTCTCTTTCTGTTAAACACCAACCCAGAGTGGTATTTCTGGATAGTGATGTGGACTAATGCAGTACCACTGTGCTGCATTTATGCTGGCAAGAGTGACAAACCAGCGCACGGGGACTTGTTGAGCCAGTACTTCAATCCGCAGGATTTTTTGGGACACCAGACTGAAAACAGACACACCTTAAGTGAAACCATTTAAAGCTAGGGGGAAAAAAGTAACCAGATAACGCTGATTTGACCTCAAAGGGTCGATTATACGTCTCCAAAAACAGGCTCACTTGACGACATTAAAATAAAGTCTTATATTTCCACCAATATTAAGCTTGTTCACTGCTCGCCTGTGGCTGCCTCTCAGCTATGGCTGTTTGACAGCTAAATGACTAACAATTGGCCTGGCCGAGCTCCAGACCGCCCCAGCGTCTCAATAACAGCAGGAAGTACGTACATGACTAATACCCTCCACTCACTTTTCTCTTTTCTGCTCTCTCTCATTTTCTGTCCTTCAGTCTTCACGCTACAAGATATTGAAGATAGACTAATGATAGACTAATGAGATTAAATTAGAGTTAAACCTCATGACACATTAACTCTTTAAAACCTGAGCAAATTGAATAGATTTTTTTGAAAAGTATGGTAAGAAGGTATGGGCAATTAAACAAAAAATGGCCTAATGTATAAAGATACAAGAAAATGATCTTAAAATAAGCAAGAAAAATAAACAAAACAAAAAAAAAACAATAGCATGACCTTAAGAAAGTGCTAAAAATATTTTTTTTCTGTAGCATAATTTTAAATATATAATTATAAGAATGATTAATATAGTTTATTGGACTTTTTTCCCCTATTTTTAAAAAAATAAAATCTAATAACCTCCGTACAGCTCATTTTCAAGTCATTTTTTGTCACCTTTTACATTTTTTTGCAATTTGTGGGACATTTCTTGCCACGATGCTCATTGTCTTGTTTTCAAAATAAATCAAACCAGTTTTCTCAGGTCCCAGAGGTTTAAATGCTTGTGAAAGGTGTCAACAAAACTAAAGGATTAGTCTTAGTAGTGAGCGCCCCTGTAGAGATAAAACTGCTCAGGTACCGAATCAGCCCATGTCTCATCACAATTAGAAACATTTGTCTGAGACAATCAATAGAGAAAAAGGAAATCAGCGGCAGCCACCAGCAGCACAGCAAACTAAACGTTTTTCACCTAAGTGCCTCAAAATTATGGTGATTGAAACGGAGCCTGGAGCGCGTCTGCCGGGCTATCTCAGCCGAAAATAATAACTGAATCTCTATATGCGCGAGTGCTGGCATGTTATTTAGAATGACAGTCATAAAGTTGAAGAAAATTGCGTTCCCTCTCCTTCCTTTCGTCAGATAGAAAGCCATGCTTGAAACACAGACTGCTGCCTCGATTTTCTGAGACATCCGAACATCGGCAGCCGCCACCTCGACCTGGGAATGCATTATCCCGACACTCAACACGAAGATTGGCCTCATGTACGGGAGCCCGAGCAATCTCTGCTTCTCCTCGGCTTACCTTTTTTACTCTCTGGAGAGCGACCGGCCGGGCCCTTCTCTTGTGATTACCCCGTGATTTTAACAGCCTCAGCTGTGCTGTATTTTGGCTAGACACTTTTTTTTGGGAACAGGCCAAGGGCACACATGATTGGTCAGGGTCTGTCTGGGGCTTACACATGGTTGGTTTATCCTAGTTTGACCTGCAGCGTTCAGTAACCTGGGCTAAAAAAAACCCAGCACCTACTGGGTGCTTGGATCAGTTTTGCCACTTTGCTTCTAATGTTCAAAAGTTTAGACTTGATACGCCGATCGCTGTCAACATGTTTGAGCTTCACTCAGAGCTTCTGGTGTCTCATGTGGTGGCTGCACAGTGTCCATGTCAGTGTGGACAAAATAGGCACCGCGTCTTCGTAAACCTATGGGAGGGTTTCCCCGAGCTGACGCGAGAGCTGGCTTTGTGCCCGAGGCGTGATGAGGGGACAGACTGATAGGCAGGAAGAGGGGGAGAGCGGGCAGAGAGAGGAGCAGACACAGGAAGAGGGAACAGACGGAAGTTAGAGCGAGGAGACATGACGTGTGAGCACACAGTGAGAACTTTAACAGCACTGAACAGAGGCGCCTCAGAGACAGAGAGATTTAACTTCAGATAGCCTGGAGCTACTTTTCACAGCAGTGAAGCAGTGAGAAGCATGCAATGCCTGGAAGACTATCCATGACGTCTTAGTCAAATTACAAGCAAAGAAAGTCATATTTGCTCTTTTATGCATATTGTACAAGACACCGACCCTGACTTCTACATCCTGTAGGTCAGTGGTTCACAACCTTCATGTCTGAAGTACCCCACATAGCCATGCCAGATGAACTCATAGACTGTATATTAAGATGGACAACGCTATGCTTTAGTGAGGCTAAAATATACGGGCGCTGCCATCTTGCGATGGTGAAGTCATTCGGAGCCAGAGTCTGCACAGTAGCACCAAAACACCCATCCGACCAATTAAACCAAGTAAATCATTAAAAGTGAACTTATGACAAAAATGATCACTTGAACAAACATCAGGGTGATGATAACTGTCTTCAGTGACAGAAACCACCTTTGGGAGACATGTATTCAGCGAGTACTTTGAGTTTTTAGTTTGGCCTATGTCCCAGTCACTAACATGGAGGGGCGGGCTTTATGTGCAGTACTGCAGCCGGACACCAGGGGGCGATCGAATTGTTAAACTTTGGGGGAACTGTCATGTTGTCTGTCTATATATTAAACCTATGGATGAACTCAAGTACCCCTTCATTGACCCCACCCTTCATGACACCAAGTTAACAGCTATTTCAACCATTTATCCTCCATTTCAGTTGTGGATTCATTACTTTTAGCAATCTGTTTTACCTCATTATCCATTACTTTTAGCTAACAGTGTCAGCTGATTATAAATTTTATTGTTATTGGATTAATTAGATTATTCTACATTTTTTAGGGGTGCCACTTTAAGCTAGTCCCATGCAGTTTTTCACAGTCATTTGATCCGAATCAAGACAATCTGGTAAGCATTGCTTTACTCTTTCATTATGGACCTCAAAAGGTTTTTTTATGTAAAATAATTGAACTGGAAAAATGTGATTAAAAAATGTCACTAATCACTATTAACTATTGAAATTTTGTGATTAATAGCAATTTAAAAAATTCGTTTGGCAGCCCTTTTTATTTTTTTTTTGCTATCTATTTTAACTGTATCCTGTTTACAACAGTTTTTAACTGCTTTTTTTCGCTGTGTGTTTTTCATTTATACTTCAGTTTTTGCTGTTTAAACTGTATTACTTTTAGCTAAACCAGCCGGTCCTAACTGTGGCGAATATTTTTTGGTACATTTTATAACCCTCATTTATCCCCAGAAAGGGAAAACTATTATAATTATTCACTGGTAGTGACTGGCCTCTTTCTGGCTCTTTTTTTTCAGCAGCATTTCAGCCCCCAAATATAGGTGGGTTAGCAACTGTTGTTGCTGGGTTTTTTTCAGCTGGTGCAGTTGCACGAAAAGGGGGTGTTTTTTTTCTTGATGGGATAGTTGTATGAAAAACAGGTTTTTTGTTACAGAGACATTGCTGCTTTTCTTGTGAGGATTGTAAAACTGCATATTTTAAGCCAAAACACTATTTTTTCCTATAACATTTTTGTGCCTAACTGTAGCACGTTAACCACAGTGTGACTGAAATGTGAAGTTTAAATGCATCAGCCACATAACAACTTGCAAATGTAACTTATCCCTGGTTTGCAGAAACACAAAATGCCAACATGTTTTTGATAATTTAGTTGGAAGTAATACATCAAATGTACATTAACACTAAATAAGTATCCTTGTCTTCACTGTTATATGTGTATTATTAGTCTTTTAGAGAACCAAAATGTGGATGGTAGTGGTATGTAACAGTTGTGCTTAATTTGAAATGATCTAGAACCACTGCTGGTTACAGCTGACTCAATATGTGGATTCTGTAATTGTTAAATTGCAATTTCTATTATGTCAAATTAGCACAATCTTTCCATGAACCCACCGGGAACTGCGTGTAGTTGGGTATAACTGCTGTAAGCTGCAGCACATTGCGGCACATACAGTAATTGTGGTGAAAGACATGAAAGAACAGAGTCCATAGTTGGTTTCAGTCAATGAAGATCATGAAAAGTACTGTATGTCCTCTTTCTTCTACGAGATTGAAACTACTACTGTGTAGTAGTTTTGATGTAATATCCCAGTAGTACATTTATAACCAGTAGGAACCATTTGATTGACTTTGACAGAACAATATCTCTGTGTAGTGATTACTGAGTATTTCAGAAGAATAAACTGCAAAAAAAATGCTCTTTGATGTTTAATATTTTGTAGGAAAAAATCCTTCCTCAGCTTATTATTAGTTATTTAAATCAAACGCTGAGAGACTTGTATTGCCTGATGTTTATAATCCAAATGGAACATAATGATTTCATAATTAAATACATGCTCACTGCTGGCCCTAGTTTGAAGATTTTCAGCCTGTAAACGTCCAAACATAACCCAGAATATATATCTTTTTCCAGATAAAGCCTCAATTGTCAACATGTGTGTAAAACTAAATGAAACGGCCTAAAAATAAGCCTAATTACAAAGCATAGGATGGTTTACATTTGCCTGTGAAATAAATCAACAGAAAATAATTTGGTTGAGGTTTGGCCATTGCAGCCAAATCACTTCTGCAGAAACTCCTTGCCCACTAAATCTCCTACTGGCTGACGAATATGCAGGCAAAACAGCCCTTAAGGAACCCTTAACTTTATTTACCTCTCAACACGGGACTAGGGGAACGTAGGCCTGTGCAGTTTTTTAAAGGGCCCTCTGTGGACACAAAGTCTGGGATCAGGCCTGAACTGAAGGACCAAATTAATGCTTTGAGTGCTTGGAACCAAACAGGCCCTCTAACTATGAAGCCCTATACAACAGCAGAGGTGGACGTCCAAAAATACTCGACAGCAGGGCTGGTTTCATACTGTCTATAAAAACTATATAGTGTACAACCTATATTACATTCAAAATAGGGACGCGACTAATGATTATTTTTTATTATGGATTAATCAGTTTTTTTTTAATCAATAAAATAATCATTTACTACATAGATAATAGTGAAAAATCCCTGTCAGGGGATCACTTTTGTTTTGGCCAGCAGTCCAGCAATAAATAAGTAAGTGAATGAATGAATAAATAAATAAATAAAACAAAAAAGTAACAAAAAAAATTTTGTTAGGTAAACAAAAGTAAAAAGTATAAGTAAAAAAAAAAGATTTTTTAAGAAATTAGAAATAAACAACAGTTTAAATATGCACACACACACACACACACACACACACATATATGTATATATATATATATATATATATATATATATATATATATATATATATAGTGATCTAAAGGACAGTGATCTAAAATTGGGAAGGTCTTGTTTTCCTTGATGAAGAACTTACATTTTTACACAATTAAATTAATTTTGTAGTTCTATATTGGCTAGGATAGTAGTTAAAAAGGACCAAAATTACATGCTTACATTTGACAATTTTGTCAGATTTATTTTGCTCTTATTTTTTTTAACTAGCCAAGGCAAAATGGCATTATTACCCTTTACATTAATAACTTAGTTTTTAACTTTAAAAGTGCATTTAATAAATTTTTTTAATATTAAGAAAGGACATCACATGCTTGATTTTGTGTCCTTGACATTCGGTGCTGGGACACGTGAAATACATAATTACATAATACATGTATGCAGAATTATTTTATGACCTACAGCTCAAATACTATGTTGTGTTTGATGTCTTTGGTGGTTGTGTATTTTGCTCAGAAAATTGTCCTCATAACTTTTTCTTGCTGACCTTAAAAAGCAGACAGAAAACCTATTAAGTTATACAGTAAGTGTGTGAACGCCTCTCTCTCTCACACACACACACACACACGCACAGGCCAGACACGGCCAAAAACAAAATTAATTCTTTGGAAGATGATGGCTGTTGGCATTCAACCTGCAGCAAGCGTGCGATCCTCTCAACTCAAGATGAGACCAACCTTGAGCCAAGCAGCAGCAGCAACAATCATACTTTCCCACACATAAATGAAGGTATAGGGAGTTTATGGGTCTCGGAAAAAATGCAATAAAAAGCCTTTCTGTGAATGCGGCCATCTGTGGACCTTTAAAAGAACTTCCTGTAAACAAGGCCGAGGAGAACAAATCCTCTCACACTCGTCCAACACTGCGCTGCCGCCTAGAGCTCGCCTTTCATCTTTGTTTTTTTCCATTTTTTGCTTTGCTTTCAGCCTTGGATCTTTGACTCTGAACTTTCTTTTTCTCAGCTCGCCTGTCTGTCTCTCTTCTTGTCTTCCCCGCCTTTTCTCTCCCTTTCTCTGACTCGTCCATAGAGCACCTTGCTAATAAAAATGTCTTTTATTTTCCTAAATACAGGATGCAGCTATTTCATTATAATTACAAATAAAAGAAACTATCACTGCCAGTTTTTGTAGTGAAAAATCACAAACTGTAAAGTTTTAACTGCTTTTTCGCACCGTATTTAATGAGACTGATTTAAGCACGCTATAAATAAGAACATATTGTGACGTTTAAGTAATCCCCTTTTTTCATCTGTGTGAGTTCTTATTGGATTTTCGCTATGAAAATCTTTTTATCCAAACAACACACGATATCCAACATTTTTTCAAGACGGTGTTTATAAACACCCGTAATCCCTTAAACAGCCTCATGACATACTTGATTTCGGGGCGCTTTTCCCCCAGTTTTCTCTGTGCACATTAAATATCAGCCTCAATAAAATTCAATCAGCAAGGCCTGGACACTGTCTCAGTACACCTCCACTGATGTGTCGCATTTTATTAGATCCGCAGCTGATGTAAAGCAGCCGTACAGAGCAGCAGGCTGTGGATAGATTACATGAAAAAGTATATTCCTGTTTTTTTGTAAAAAACAAAAAAAAAATTCTGCATATGTGAAAAATAAAAAGCAATTAAAAACATAGAAAAGGATTAAAATGCATTTTTACATCACCCAAACTGCAGTGATTTAGAAATTTATTTTTTTCCAAAATATTTAACTATGATTAACTACGCTGTCCACAACATGAAAAAGCAAAATTCCCCACTGTATAAAAAAAAATAATGTAAAAAAAAAAAAAAAAATCCTGCTTTTACAAAAATCAGTACATGTGTGTGTGTGAAATATCAAGCCACACGAGCATCACATTACAACATATTTTCATGTCAACAGCAATTTGTCACGGCCGCATGCTTTGCTCCTACCAGGCCTTTGTTCAGTACTTAAGTTTGTTAGAGAACCAACTCTGGAGCGTCTCACTCCCTGTGGCATTCAGACTGAGGCAGGTGTGTTTCTTCGGTTAGAGTTCGGTATGTTTTGCTCTGGTTTTCTGGACAGTATCAGTTTGATTTTTACTGCTCGCTGAGGAAACCCAGACAGACTGGTAAACCCAACTGGGCAGCAGTTACTCGGGAGAGTCCATTGTGTGCGTGAGTGTGTGTGTGTGTGTGTGTGTGTGTGTGTGTAATGGCTAAGTGATGTCAGGTGGAAAAGACTGGCTACTTCCTCCGTCTGTGCCAACTTTTAACGTATGGAGAGAGGAAGGAAGACAGAGCGAGAAAGAGAGAGAGAAAGTGAGAGAAGAGAAGCCACATGGTCTGAGTTTTCTATTCTGTTTGTCAGTAACCAAATCGCCCCAGAAACAACATGTCGCTCCAGTTAAAGTTTCAGTTAAACATGATCAACCCGAACACGAAACGCAGCAGATTCTGATGAAAACTGAACTGTTTATTGACACGGGAAGCTGAGGATGGCCAAATAAACAATGACTGGAGAAGCTAATTTTACATCCATGGGTACCAACAATCGAAATCCTTTCAGATTGTGATAAAAACAATGAAACAAAAATCAGGGCCCAAAATACAGCAAGGACTGCTTATATGAAATTTTCACCTGAAGACATTTAGCAGCCTTAAAATGACGAGAACAATCCAAAAACCTGCCACGTACGCCGTGAATCTGATTAATATTTACTCATCTAGTGTCAAACATCAAAATCGGCCTCGCTCATATGCTCTTCTGCTGATTCAGATCAATACACAAACTACAGAATAAGCACGCAGTCTGAAGTGTGAAACACATTCATTTTTAACATTTTCAATATTTGTGACTACTGATTTGCTTATTAAGGTTTTAATTTTAATTTGGTAAGTATTAAAACAAGTTCTCGATCCCTCTCAGATAGTCTCACGCACGTATTCCCCGATGAAGTTGGCAACGAACAAACAAAATCATAAAATAAATAAATAAATATTCAGACATATCAAGGTTGTTTGGGTTAAAAAAAAACATTAGATCATCCCTGAAAGTATTTAATTTTATATGTTAGGGAGAAAATATTCAAATTTTCATCTTAAATTCAGAAGAAAATAAAAGACATGTCATGAAATGACAGTGTTGAAGTACTATAAACTTTCTGAAACTGCACTGGTAAATAAAGCACATTAAAAAAAGACTATTTAAAACCAGAACAGCTCTCCAAAACACATCATGAATCACCCTCAAGTCTTTCATTTTACCTTCACAGCAGCCACCACATGCACACTTCACTCACCTCTGCAACTTTACTGGCGCAGAAATTGCTTTCAAACTCTCTCACGTCTTTCAGTGGAGACAGTTTAAGAACAAAAAAAACAACTGACGTCTCTACACGCTCAAACTGAAGAGATCCCAAAGCCACAGAGTACAGCACAAAGACGAGACAGGTCACCGTGTACGTACATGCTGCCTGCAAAAGCCTCCGAGCTCAAGTCCAAGCTCAAACTGTGCTCCGAGCGTTGCTTTGCTCCACCTCCTCCAAACTCCTCTTTAAGTTGAAGGGTGTGGACTGAGTCAAAGCTATGACTAAAGAGAGTCCACATCATTCACACAAGTTTGCCTCTTGCAAACCACACCCAGAGAGAGAGAGAGAGAGAGAGAGAGAGCAGAAAGGGAAACACTGAAGTTTTCCTTAAATATCGAGAGGAGGAGTGAGGAAACTTCTGGTTTCGGGGTCACCCAGAGCCTTGAAATAACTAGGCAGTAGGCTCTGTTATGAAAAGAAAATTATGACGCAGAGCAGCGGTCATTGCAGGATGTTTATATTATTTGGCAGACGCTCTGTACTTTTTAAGATGGCGGTAGGCGTACGGTGGGCCCTGACGTTAAACATCAGATTACCGAGATAAAAGGGGATTAGTTTGTGTGCGTGTTTGTGTGTGTTCTTGCCTCCACACGCTCCCCTTCTGTCTGCACATCCGGCTGTACATTTGCGAACATGTGCATACGTTCATGTGTGTTTGAGTAGGCACGGCGGCGGCGGCCTATAGTTTGGGGCTGCCTGCGCCTCCACGCTGATGGCTAACAGCTGCCATCTCTTTCCTGTCTGAGTGGGTATACAATCCATGCTATAATGCAGTAATCATACAGTATGCCTACATCTGTTTGGCGTTAACCAAACACGTGCGATCCCAAAGCAGTTCTTCTGCCCCTGCCGTTTATTTGATCTCACTTTATTATAACATAACATAAGGCCCTTTGGTGGCCGCTTTCATCCCAGAGAGGGTTTACAATGCTGTGAGTGCAAAGTACGGCTTGGCGGGAATCAAACGTCTTTTCTTGGCAGTGTTAGTGCCACGTTATACCTTTTTAAATAGATTTTAGTTTCACACAGCTATGGATTAAAGTCGACACACGGAACAATGTGTTTCCTGGTAAATTAGTCCATGTGTTTTACACAAGGCCTGCTGTCTGAAAGAACTCTAAACATTTCCTCTTTGAAAATAAATATATTATACAGTTTTGTTATTGTCAGTGAATCCCATGAAAAGACCAAAACCAGCAATGTGTAAGTCTGTCTCTCGATACTTCCTGATTTCCCTTCCTTAGTCTGGGGAAAGCCTTTTTGATCCTGTTGATGACTTACATCTGTAAAAATCAGTCTTGAAGGTAGGATTTCCGGTAAAAATGCACTTTTTAAGTCCATTTACCCTTTATTTATTAGGGACTATTTTCAGTGGTGGATAAACCTTTAAAACTTGAGCAAAGTGGTTTGATTTCTTTTAAAAACATGGGCTGAAGTCAACAAGCAACTTAACAAGATAAGGCTCAAATACAAAAGATTTGTTAAGAATTTACAAGAATACTACCTGGAAATAAGCAGTAAAATAAAACACAAAAACAACAAGAAAATGACCTAAAAAGTGCTGAATATTTAAGAAATATACATGCATGTTATAATTTATCAGATTTTTTCTGTAACATGTAAATGTAACATTATTACAGTATAAATATAGTTTAAGTTTTTACTGTAAAGTTCTCCCTTTTTCTTTTTTTTTTTGATAATTTTCTAATAAAACACATTTTTAGGTCATTTTCCTGTCACCTAATTTCCTGGAATTTGTGGGACATTTCTTGCCAAATTGGTCATGTTTTCGATGTCTGTCTAGGTTTCAGAGGGTTAATGCATATTTTCTGCTGTGGTGTGCAATTACTGTTATTGCGATTATGACAGTATTCTGAATTTGATGTGAGTCATGTAAACAGCATATTCCATTTAAAAATTCCAAACTAGGCCTTTTTCCGAATTTAACATTTACTGATCAAGACGTGGAATACCCCAGTGTTATTCAGGTTTTAATAGCATTATTGGACAAATATACAGCATGCATGTATGGAGCCCTGTGGAGCAAAGAAATAACCTTTTATTTATGTGGTGTCAGAATTATCAGAAAAATTTGTTCCTGACTGGGAAAATGAACATGAACGGCCTGTCGAAACTTCTTGGAAAGTTGGCAAAAATTTTGGTACACGAGTTGTGGAGTTGATAATAATAGTCATATATACATATATATATAAAACACAGTGGAAGAACGTGTAGTTTTTCAGTTAATGGTGATAAAATTTTTATTAGTTAACATATTGCACGTCAGTTTTTCTATTGTCATTTGTAATACGGTCTGAGGTTGTAAGCGTCAGCTGCTGTACAAGTAGAGTGACCTAGACTAGTTAGAAGAGTGATTTATCATCATTATTGGAGTTAAGCAACATTTTAATCGTTTTAGGTGCCGTATTGATGTAGCAGTGAGAAAAAAAGACTTTTAAAATGAAGCTTTAAACTGTTTTTCTGAACTGTTGTTTAAATTCTCTGAGCAATAAAACACAGTTCTCTTTGTAGTACTAATGTTGTCCCCACATTATGACTTAAAGCTCAGATTTAAATTCAAAGTAACCAGCGCATTTCTGAAAAGAAGACCAAATGAATCGGAGTCAACTCATGCATCTTTGATAGCTTTGCAAAATAGTCCTTGAATTTGTTGTGTTACACCTGGCAGTGTCTTATACGCATGTATTTCCACTGCTGCATTTTAATTTTGTCAAATAAACTAACTTAAACTTCACACCAGTGATCACAATAAGTGTCTTACAGTTGGCTCTTTATAGTTGTGTCCAATTTGATGAAAAAAAAAAATTTAACTAAAAGTCTTAGTGAAGCTAAGCAAAAAATACAGTATATTCTTTACTTTCCAGACCAAAACTCTTTTCCTCAACTGTTCAATACTTCCTTTCCAGGGAGTTCCTTTGGCTTATGATAACAACACAATTATTACAAAGTTCATTCTTGTAGCATTTGAGGAGTAATCATTCATAAAAATGACCGTCGAAACCAGAGGTGGTGTTTGGACGGTAGCCAAACAGGGCGATGTTTGTCCATTAGTTTCTATTTATGGCCAAATATTATGTTGCTAGGAAACAGCCGGCTCTATTGAACTTATCAAATGAACATTAACAGCTCAGCGAATGGCAGCAACATATACGTCAAATGTCATCATTTCCCCTCTCCAAGAGCTTGTGACACATGAAGACACACAGAAATGTTCCAGGGAAAGATCCAAAAGCTGCCGCTCGTATTTCAGCTGACCACCTTCAGTGATACCAAAACCACACAAACTCCTGTAAATGGTGTTTATTTGTCTGGCGGGCATAATTTACTGTAAGTAAATCGATGCTGAAATATTGACAAAGCTTTTAAAAGGAGCCATATAAAGTCTTATCTCACAAAGGAGGGCTCTAGAAACAACACATAAAAAGTCTTATTTGGTCTGGCGGGTCGCCCAGATGGCAAGTGAAAACAAAGGCTGCCTTCGAGCACACTATCAGTGAGAGAAAGACAGACGGGCAATCCCACAAGGAACACTTTCACCTGCGCTGCAGACAAAACCTCAAGAAACGTGAGCGTAGGAACACGGTATTTATTTCCTTTGACGTTTCCATTAAACATTTCCTTGCAGACTTGTACCTTTGCACATCTTTGCCAAACAGAACTGATGTTTTTGAGGAAGTTTTGAACAGTGTCTACTTTGTGTGTGTGTTCCTGTTTCCCTGTGTGTGTATGAATGAGTCATCCTGGAGTGACCCCACCCAACGTGGGCGGTTGATTTGGCGGGCCGGGAGTATTTGGCCTCTGTCAGTCTGCCGGTCCCAGACAGAACTGCTCTCATAACTGGCCTCTTTGTTCCAAATGTCACTCCTCTCAAAGGAAGGGAAGAGATCCCATCACCGCCTCTCGCGCCGTTTCCTCGTGTCTCTCTCTGTCGCTCTGCATCTGCCATGACTATGTCCGACCCACAAAATACTACTGATAGCTGCCTGGCACTGGGGGGATAAAATATACATGTTGTAATGGCATCATTTTTTTCTGTTTCATTTCAAATTAAGCAGCCTCAGGGCTTGTCTTGTGAGCTTATTAATCTTCACAGAAATATAATTTTAAAATCAAATGTGTTATCTGTGTCTGCCCGAGAAAAAAAATGTGTGATTGGCTCGAATCATGAGGAGAAAGCCCTGGAGGTCCTGTTTCTTCTCATCATGTTGATGTTTCTTCCTGTAAGAGTATCATTCCTTCTCTGCATTACTTCTTGGTGCACATAGCCAACTGAAATTGTCCTTTGTGGCAACGTTTGAAGTTGTTTTTCAACTAATTTTCACCAACAGTTACAGAAAATGCCAAAAAGAAAGTGTCATGCTCCAGTTAGGGAGAATCAGATTGTTTACTGGAACACTTGCGGTGTCAGATGGGTTTAAAACCACTTAGATATTGTTTGAATTATAGTATTACGTAACCAACTTTAGTACTTACCATCATTTTCACAATTTTATATTTTATTCTTTTTTTGTCATCCCGTAATGATCATGAAAACAGACTGGTGGGCAGGGTGAGAGGGCAATGTCATGACAGAAATTAAGGTTAAAAGTTAGCAAAATGTTTGAATGTTATAACAAACCTTTAATTTTTCATTTTCTCTACCTCCTCTGAAAAAGAAGGATCTAAAGGGTGCAGCAGTAAAACTTGATGTATTTTCACTGCAAGGAGTCAGTGTCTCCCTCAGAAATAAAATGAATGTGTAGAAGTATTTTCTTTAATCTCATGTGTCCCTTTTTTATCATTCTGTGTCATATCTCTGAAGTCGGATGTTCAGCAGCAGTCTAAGGAGTTTGAGTGGTGGGGTGACAAATTGATCTGTCGATCCAGTCAAAGCTGATCAGATAAGATTGATGGGTGACACAAGCAGCCTCTGCAGAGGCGAGTGAATGCAATTTTTTTAGACCCAGCACTTAAAATGATTTAGTTTTGCTTTGACTTTGTCTGGTGGTCTTCTGCTCCGCCTGTGCCCAGAGTATGCCCTGCGCACCAAGATTATGTAACAGTCAATATCTGAACGTAGAGTTGAGTTGATTTCCAGTTTTGTTGGTCCAGTCTGGTGAGCGGGCTTAAACCAGTTTGATTTATACAAACCAGCTGCACTGACATTTGTCATTATGTCACAGTCTGGCAATTTTACAAGTGGCCTAAGTCACAGCACTCAATCCAACTCAAATTGTCTTAGAAATAAGCAAAAAGACAGTGTGATTACTATAATATAATTTTTGTAAGCTTACAAATGCAACAACTAGTGTCATACAAGTCATGTTTTAGTTTACTACTAAGCCAAGGTGGCTGGTGTCAGCAACATGCACTCTTTGTTTACTTTTTGGGGTTATGTGAGAAAGGAGACATGGCAGATTTATTCAATTAAAAAATAAAAAAGTTCACCAATATGTCAACAATTTGGATTTGAAGCCAACATAGAGCTGTTTTACTGGCTGCAGGCGTGTGAGCTAAACTTTCTTTAGATGCTGTCAGTTTATACCTGTTGCTCATTTTGAAAGCACCACAGTGGACGACGACCGACTGTTTCATAAAGTTGTAATGAGGGATTATTATGTCAATGCTTGTCTGGCAGTTTTTTTTTGGCAGTGGATATAATAGAGCATAAGTCTGTGAATGGTGAAAATTAAATTTACTGATTTAATTACCCACAATTCCCTGCAATATAGGAATGTGACATCATTTCCAAAACAAAGCAAACGTGTTATGAATGCGTTAAAACCATTTTTTAAATAAGTGTTACTTGAGTCATGTAGGCCAGATGTAATATTCAACCACAAAATGCTACATAAATAGGAAGAAGTACAGGCTTCCTGTTATCTGCAGCAGACTCTATTCATCAGCTTGATCACAGAAATATGACAGCAGCAATCACCTTGTACATGACTGTAGTTGCTGCTCGAATGTTTCCACAGCAACGAGTGAAACAGACTTGAGGCCCGTCTGTTACTGAGGTCTGCGAGAGCTCAGTCTGCAAATTTAGAGGATTTGTTTTCAGCTGTGCACTTTGACTCAGGAGACCTGTTTGTTTCCTGTTTCTATCTACAAATCAATACTGATGTTTTTTTTTAAACCATGACCAGCATCATCCCCTAACCTTGGGTGTTATTATTGGAATGGCGATAAAGCTCCCCTAACCTCTGAGACCCCTCAGTTGATTGAGATTGCTTCAAATCAGGCAGTCTGTTTTTTTCAGTGTGTGCAGCATATTTCTGGGGATGTTTTGGTCCTCAGATTTTGCTGCGGAGTGGGCACTCTTGACTCTCACGCTACTTTTTTGTACAAGCAGCAGCGGACATGCAGGCAGCGGCACGGGAGACTCTGCACCATAAAGCTCTAAGAAAACATGATCATCTCTCTTCTGCTTACAAGTGTTGAAATTCCAGCTGCGGTCTCTGGCTTTTGTTTGATATCTAGTCTAGCCAAAAAATGTTGTTGTACATTTGCTTTTGTGCCGTTAGCTTGTTCACTTCAGTTCAGTTCAATTTTAGTCATAAAGCCTGTTATCACAAATCACTATTTGCCTCAGAGGGCCTTACAGCATACGACATCCCTCTGTCCTTGGACACTCATGGCGGTTAACGAAAAACTCCCCCCCCAAAAACTCTTTAATGGGGGAAAGAAATGACAGAAACCACAGGAAGAGCGACTAAGGAGGGATCCCACAAAATTATACTATATTACATGAACGCCGCTGTCACACTGAATGTTCTGCTGAGCCCGTTCAAACTTCAAAAATTTCATGTGGAATAAAAAACATAAACAAATCAACTGTGATTTAAAGCAGCTTATAGCACAAAGAAATGATATTCATGTTCATGGAGACTATGTAATGTAAATGCCAAAATGACTTGCTACTTGGGTTTCGCTAAAAGTTGTACTGTGACCTCACAATTTCAAAATTAGCTTATTGTTTTCTTTCATTACTCAGATTCTAGGTTGAGGTTCAGATTTTATTTCAACAGTTCATTCATCAAATCCAGAGGAGGCTGTAACCATCCTGTTTTTAGGTTATCAGCAAGAGAGAACACATAATGTACTGTACACACACTGAGACAACTTGAACAACTTGAAATGTCCAGTTAATTTCCAAGTCTTCACTCTTCATGCAGTATGACTAACAGCCTCTTAGAAAGGTTGCTCCACCTATAAATGTTAAAACAAGATTGTGTACCTGAGTACAAAGAGCATCAAACAAACCTGCAGTGTGCTCTTTTGACCGACGGCAAGCACACCCCTGTAATAAGAGGATTATTATGTGGTTTGTTCTTGTATTTCAAGATGGGGCCGATTGAGCAGTTAGCGCCGACTCAATTTCATGCTGAAGAGTTGGCACAGAGACATTCACAAAGAGCTAGAGGATTAAAACAGGCTGCGTAGCAGGTGTGGTCGTCATTACCTAAATAATGATTTGATGAAAATAATTATAAGAATTTAGCACTCCAAAGTGCCTACACAATTACAACGATCAGAAACTCTGAAATAATGATACACAAAAAAAGGAAGCATCGTATAAACGATAAATAAAAGAACATAACTTGGATGAAGTATTTGTGGTGCAGACTTCTGTTGTGTGAGTTGTAAAACACAAAACTGAATCTCCACTCCAAAGCAGGCACCAAGAAATAAATCGACTTCATTTAGTCTGATCAAACAACCACATGATGGAATAATGAATAAATTTATCTTCCGTTTTTCAAAGAAACAAAAAAGGCCCAAGGAAACAGTGATCGGTATCAACTTAGACACTAGCTGGGATTTTTTTCAGCAAAACATTTGTCACATGCCTTGAATCATGAGCATTATGTCACAGTCTAAAACAATTCAGTCAAACATTGAAAGTTGATGAGCAACATTTTTGAAATATATATATATATAAATATATATATATATATGTACATATATATATGTTTTAAAATCTCTAAAGTACTATAAATGAAAAAAAATATTAAATTAACTATAGGTACAAATAAAGTAGCTACTGCCATGAAATCAGCTAAATAAAATATTGTTATAATTAAATACATGGTGTAGATGTGTATGCTGTGGACGTGGCGTTTCCGGTCAACAGCGGAAAGTTTAACTGTAACCAAGGTATGAGGATTTATCCACTGTTACCTGGAAACAAACTCACAGCTCTCCAGTTCATATATTGCAAAGATTTCCAAGTCGCACTGGTGGTCCGTGATCCTAAAATGTGACTAAATAGTCGTATGCTGACCTGTTCAGAAAAACACAAAGCCTAACGTGCTCACACTGCTGCCACTTCTACTCATCAAAGTCTATGTAAAGTGAATTCTGATTTTTTTTCAAAACACATTATAAATGTTGGAAACTTATTGTTGAAAACATGTTACAAAGACCTTTTACTATATAGTACTGAATTGTGGAGTTAGACGGCTGACTGTTCTTTCACCATTTTCCTGTTTTAAGATTTTTTGGGCGTGTCTAAAACCATAGCTCGATGACACACTGGAGCTATTCTCAGCATAACCCCGCCCCTGACAATGTGGCAGTATAAAAACGAGAAGCATCATTAGCATAGTCCCGTGACTGGGCGGGGCCTCCACTTGTCCGGCGGACACGCCCCCAGTGTTTCAGATCAGAGAATACTGTGCATTTTTTCATGATTTTGAGACCGTCTTTTACATACTTGCCGATTTTTTTGGTCATTCAAATTTGGTCAGGTGTTTAATAAAACATCTTTCTATGATGCGACAAACTCAGAACACATTTTAATTTTCACTTTACACTGACTTTAAGTTAGACTGTAACCACAGCACCGTTAAAAGTGATTACACCAACAGTACATGAATCGCAAACTATTTCAAGTAAAATATAACAGTATCCACACACTAGACACTGCGCCGACATAAATATCCCACAATGGGTTTGCGTGAGAAACTGCTGATGGATACAATCCGACTTTTGTGAAGTTGAAAGGAAAAGGGACCTGGAAAAGAGCCATACTGTATGTATATAAATTCATTTTATTATTTTACATTCATTTTTTAAAAAAAATTATGGTTTATTAAAAATAAGTTATGTTTTAGAGGTAGCAAGTTGTCACACAGTGAGAAAATCAAACATGTATGGAAATCAAAATTTTGAAGCGTCAAGATGCACTGAGATGTATCGATATATAGTATTTCTATAATATGAAAACAAAGTTTTTATTGTTATGGTGGTGGATTTGTTTTTCCTGATGGATTCAGTTACATATGTCTGTCAAGCAGTGCCCCAATTTCACCTGTGCTCATGTCATATCATGCCTTTTAATTAAGACTTAACAACGAACACAGCAAAGTATGTCAGCAACAGGTCATAAAGTGGTGTACTGTTACACTGACGAGTCAACGAGGCAGGTGTTAACCCTTTATCATCCGAAAAACCTTGACGTCAAATTAGCTAATGTGACAGGGTAGAAATCGTTCCATGCATGAGAAGAAACTGCATGAGAACTCACCGTATTCAGCCTTGTTATTGTCATCACAATATATCTGAGCCACAGTTTCCACTCTGCATCTAGTTAGCAGGATAAATGTATTTCAGATTAAGTGTAATCACGTCTTCTTTTTGCTCAACAGTTTGCTACCGTGGCAGCTGCAGTTATATTACATAGGGGCCTTGTGTGTTGAAATCCTGCTTCAGCTCAGCACCATCTGCTTCTGGCAATTAAACTGTTTTCAGTGTGTCAATTCATCAAATAAACTCAGGCGCATTAAAAAAAAAAAAAAAGAGAGAGAGAAACAACAAGCTGCTGTGGGAGCAGTGTGACTCCAGTTCACTCTGTTCCCAGTTATGAATCTGTGCCGCTCGTGCTCTGACGTCCTCTTCTTTGAAGTTTCCTCTGAGCAAAGACCAGAGTCGCTGGCTAGCAGGGAAGTGTGCGGCCATGTGGGCCCCTTAATTTCTCTTTAATGCCTACCATTAGGTTTCAATCCTGAGTGGCCAGCCAGCAGCAATCCTGCGGCAAACATCATTTAAATGTTTACTGTAGCAACTACCAGCTTCAAAATTTAATACATTCTTTAAAATATGTTTTCTGTTTTCTCCTAATTTTCACCCCGATGTCCGTCTGTGCATCACTCAAACTTATTGGCAAGCTTGCTTTTTCGTTTGGTTTTACTGCCTACAGTGTGTCAATACTCCAACATCCATTATGGATACTGAAACAATATGTATATGAGAAATCCTCAAAGGACTTAATAAACAACGCTGCTGGATTCACAGAAAAGTCAATAAATCATCAAGATCAGGCCTGCACATTGAGATTCATAAGCACACTGATATTCTGGCGGCACGCTCACATAAAGAATGGGGCCATTTTATTTTATCTGTGTTCTAGTGCCAGGGAACATTAAGCTGTCCCAGCATTTAATGGTACGTGAATTGGCAAGGCAGAAAGGTCAAATGTAAAATGTATGACTTGAAGGCAATCTGGCAGTATGGAAACACTTAAACAGAGGCGGGTGTGCTCCATTAGTCCTACACTGTGTGTACAACCGCTGAGTGGAGACAGCAACGTCTCGCTGACCGGATTTTAGGGAGGCAAATTGTCTTTGTCACCTGAATTGGATTTAAATCTAGAAAAAGAAAAAAAAAACATGTCGAAATATTCAACATCATGACAGTGAATGTAAACAGGATGGAGAAAATCATTCATGTGAACAAGCAGACCATGAAACAAGGGTTAAGTTTCATGTATTTTTCTCCATACATAATTTTATGGACAATTTTTTAATTGTAAATACGTGAGTTTTCTGATCATGGAGAAAACACATTTCCAAAATATCTTGCCTACCATGAGAAAACACATTTACTTTTCCTACCATATGTACAAGGAATTTGTTTTGGTGGAGGTTTCAGCAAAATAAGGAAATAATAAAATATCATTAGATAGCTACAGTTTTTTTTTAAGTGCAGGAAAATAACTGTAAATACTTATAAACATTACACAATAATACAGAGATATACAAAAGCAATATATACACTATAAGTAAGTTTATAGAGAAAGTTAGGTTCATATAAGGGTATTGCAAGTCAGCAGCCAATGTTTGCATTTTAAATGATGAGCTTAAAACTTTATGTTATCTATGAAGAGTCAAAACTCTAACTGCCCAAATCATAACACTGACCTCTGACTTACTTAACCTGTTGAAACCGGAGCGAATTGGCTTGATTGCTTTAAAAAAAACATTGGAAGAGGCCAGTGAGCCCCCGGGCAATTTCTCCCTAGCTTTTTAAAATTATTCACTAATGTCCTGCAATTTGTGCAACATTTCTTACTAAGTTGCTCATTGCCTTTTCCCCCATGTTTTTGGAAGGAATTGCACCAATTTATTGCACCAGAGTCCAAGGTTTTAAATACTTGTGAAAGTCATCTGAAAGCATCACAAGAAAAATGATGTTGCTCCAGGTTTCAAAGGGTTAAAAGGTGAGCAGGTTGATGTCAGTTGACTGATGACATCTTGTCCAGTAGAAACAGGATTTAGCAGGTGTGTTTCTAGCCATTTTTTGCAAAATTAGTTTCCCCCTCCTATCTAAACCACTCATTAATGTGTGCCAGACAGCATCATATTCCATATGGTGATCAGGGGTAGAGGTGGCATGCAGTCCTAGGTTTTTGGCCTCAGTTTGAACTTTTTTTTTAGCTGTGTCATAGCTGTTGTCTGCTGCTTTAAGAAGTTTGACTGTTGGATGTACAATCACTGGTGAAGAGAGAGTACAGCAGAGGACAGAGATCATAGCTCTATGGGGTACTGGGGCTGAGTCAAAGTGGTTCTGAGATGTGATCGCCGACTTTGAATAACTGTTTCCTGTTGGAAAGGCAGACAGGACTGGAGCCATTGTGGAATATTGTTACCAGGAGATCGAGTAGGCTCTAGTGCTTTAACTAATTAATATTTTGATTGTCTATTAATCTTTTGATTATTTTCTTTATTAATCGATAAGATGTTTGGTCTAAAAAATGTCAAAAAATGGTGACAACGGTTGATCTGTGTTTCCCAAAGCCCAATATGACATCCTCGAGTGTCTTTTGTTTTCCACAAACCAAAGATATTCAGTTTACTGTCACAGAGGAGTAAAGAAATCAGAAAATATTCACGTTTCAGAAACTGTAATCAAAAATGTTTTTTAAAATAAAAAATCATTCAAAGCAATAAATTGATTATCAAATAGTTGCTGACTAATTTAATAGTTGATAACTAATGTATTAGTCATTGCGGCTCTAGTAGGCTCTCAATACCATATGTGAACATGTATATGCTCTATTTGCTTTGTACGTAATCTGCAGGTGGTCTTGGAGAGAGGGGTAACAGTTTTGAGATGTTTCAAGATGAGTTTGTCAAAGCCCTTCTTGACAACCGAAGACATTCAGGCTCGTAATCTACTGTGTTTTTTGGGGCATTATAATGATTACAGATGTTCTGAAGCAGGCTGACAAGATGATGCTCTGATCCAAGGACAGATTGGAGAGATTTGTCAAGGCAGCTGAGAGCCATTCAGCACAGTGCTTAAGTGTAGCTGGTGAAATTCGATCCAGTCCGGTAGCCTCTCTAGTCCATTTCTTGAATGTAATGTAGAGTGTGAAGGTAATGCTGTGGGCCAGTGGGAAGAGGGTTACTGGTTTGGAAGGGAGACCTGGCAGAAAAGAAGGGGGAGGAAAAGGCAGCCAACCTGTTACAGAAGGACTGTGACAGACAACACAATATTTGCGCACCTGTACTGGATCTGACCTACAGACTGCCAGCTTTATACAGTAGCACAATTGTCAGGACTGAAGACTGAGACAAGGGCGGAGACAAATGGGAATGAGAGCGAAGAGACAGAGAGAGGGGAAGAGAAGGTGTAAGGTTGACTATTGCATGTAGGGCTCAGAATTGTGTCAGGTCAAAATGAATATTCAACAATCGGGGGTTTTTTTTCACATAAAGTTAAGTTTAAACAGGGCTCTACAGGACGATAGATCAAAAATGTGCAACAGCATTTATTGCAGACACTAGATCTCAAACCAGTCAGTGACTGTATCGTATTAAGTTGATGTGAGATGCAGTTTCACCACTTCCAAGCAGACGAGGGAAGATAATCTTATCTCAGAGCCTTACAGTGCAAAGTCACTCCTCCTCTGTGCCGCTGCCTGCATGTATCTCTCTATACCAAAGAGTACCGCGAAAGTCAAGATCACTCACTCCACAGTAAAATCTGCTGGCCAAACTATCTCCAGAGGTACACTGCAAATCACACTACCTCGATACCCCCCTACCTAGCAAGAAATAATTAAATACATTATAGAGATGGATTAAAACAAACAAGAAAGCAATAATAATTAAAGAAAAAAATGAAATTACATTCCTTTTCATTTTTTTGCAAGTACTTTAATATCAATTACTGAAAATTTCCATCCCTGCAATGAATTTGGAGTCATTTACATCGTAGAATCAAAACTCTTTATTTTGCATGCAAAATGTTGTAAACAGCCTTTTATACATATTTTAGATTTAGCACATTCAGTGCTTCCTGTATGTTGCTCCTTCTGGCTTTCTAACCTAATGTGGTTCTAATAAATCAGACAGAAATTGACAGAGAAGTCTGTACTCATTAAAGCATGGTAGTAATTAGTGCACTCTTTTGTATAAGGATATCTCTGAGTTTGTGTATATGTGAAATGTATAATCCATTTTAGCCCCAAGGTATTTAAATGGAGACGTTCTCATGCAGCAGAAGTAAATGGAACATTTTTCTTTCTTTACATAGATAGGAATTTAAAACAAAGCCAAGTGACTCAATCAGACAAGTTTAAACAATATGCTGATGACTCTCCGCTATTAACCCACTCTAATTGACCTCGGGCCCCACCCGACACCTTCTGTGACTGATCCCTTTCACTGTGTGCTCCAGCAAAGACAAGAATGTGGTGGAAAATGTAAACATCATGAGTCACATCAGGGTTCATGTCAAACTGAAAAGCATTAAGTGAACAAGCAGCAGTGCTATGGGTCAGCGATTCACAAATTGGAAACAGTCACGCGCCGCCTTTGTTTATAATACCCTCATTGTAACTCTTGTTAGTCCTATCGGGATACAGATGTCCAGGTAACTAATTCTCTTAAAGATACAAGCTTTAGAACCCAACCAGAGCACATCAGGCCTGAATTATATGGCACTTTTACGTCAATTGCCCTTTATATGTTTATAAAATATGCTTTCAGTTTTCGTTCCACAATATACACCACTTGAAATAAAATAAACCACCCTGCAGCCTTTTCTGGCATCTTGATGCTACATCTTCTAATTACCACTCTGAATATGTGTCAGCCATAGAAAGATGGATTTATAATTGGCTCTTCAAATACCACGATGGATTGCTTCCCCGTTTTGATTACTAACAATGATAAATTGCTCTGAAGGCAGATGCATATTTTGGATAATTTCCCTCCCATGTCTATGTTCTCCAGATGTACAAAATAGTCTTTGATTTTTAATACAGTCAGCTGAGACTTGAACTGTCATTTATAGCTAATGCATTTGGGAGATTGGTTTGCCAGATCTGTCTTTTTAGTATGGCGTAGTGCTCACCGGAGAGCCCTTATTGAGGAGACTTTATTTCTTCAGAGCATCATTTTTCCCCACTCTCTTTAATATGATACACCCTGTTCATCCTCAAGAGAAAAGTTTTTTTTCTTTTTTCATTTGAAATTTTCTGGATTTTTTGGCAGGATCAGCAAAGTGTCCCAGACTCATGGAAAGATGTGTAATGGATGGCTGTGTTGTCTACATTATGTTGGTTAGTTATGAAGAAGCTGTGACACAAGGATCTCTTTGGGGTTGATTTCTATGATGGAGGGAGAGTAGTACAAGTTATGTAAATTTAAACTAATGTTCAGCATAGTCCAACCGAAATCACATTCAATCACTCCCTTTTGCAGTCAAACATTGAAAAGGTCTTTGTATAATATATTATTGTTTACATTAATAATATAAATACAAAGGCTCTTTAGTTGGTGGACAGTGTCTGATTGACAGAAACTTGCAGGCTGAGCACCGGCAGGAGAGTTATACAATAAATTATGAGATAGCGACATTCCAATTAAAAAGCGACATTCATCTCTCGCACAGGTAAACAGTACAAAATGAGAGCTGAAGGCAGTATAAAAAAAATGTTTCTTGTAGTTTTTGTTTTTTTCTGAGTTATTTCTATATTTTTTTACAAACCGCATCCTCTCACTGACATATTTTCATTCTCTACATAAATTGTGCATTATTGCTGCATAATTAATCATATAACTATTGAACTCGCAATATGGCCTAGTGCAATATCCAAATCTGAGGAGATGCAGAAATGTGGCACAACATACCGAACCATTGTAAAGGAAGCATCGTGGTGCTCCGGAGATGCCCTGGCCGACAAATTATATCGCAGATCTAAGGAACTATTCTTTTTCGGTACAGATCCTAGCAAGAATCACATCATCAGTTTTATGTTCATCTCATTCTCATCAACACAATCTGAAGAACATCTTGAGGGAATTTTGTCTACTTCATCTCAATGATGAACTGACTAGCTTTTCAAAGGTCAAAGTCACTGCAACCTCATGTATATCTCATTCTCATGAATGTGGTATTTCAAGAAGGCCTCGGGTACATTTCACAATTGGACTGAAGATTGAACTGATAGACTTTACTTATTAAATTTTAAAGGTCAAGGTCAATGTGACCTCACAAAACATGTTTTTTTTGCAATAATGCAAGAAGGTTGACCTTACTGTAGCATCATAATGTTCTGCAGAAACTGTAGCTGTATTTTTTAAGTAAAAATTAAAACAAAAAATATGTCATTATTTCCACTAAAATTGTGACTAATAATGCAAAATTTCTCAAACTAATCACTTTAAACACTTACTTCAATGTAACCACACAGAACAGGCCTCACTCCCTCTTCAACCCACATAAATAGTGTAGGCTAATATTTGCAGACGGCGTTTGTGATCTCAATGCGATAATTTCTCAAGTACAAATTGTGCTGCAAATTACCAACCATGTTTTAACAAACACTGAGATCATGCATTAATATTTGTCCTTTGTGAATCGCTTTCTCTGTGTTTTTTTTCACCGCACTGCATGTCTGCCTCTTTCCCAGTTAAGATTTACAGACTGAGTTGGCAAATATAAATGTAGGTATTGACAGCTTTTGGGGATTTATTTCAGGAAGCTCATCTCACCACAGAGCATGGAGATATATTAACAAAAAGAGCAAGCTTAAATCCCCAGAAAAAAAAAAAATTCTCAAGAATGATGACATAACCACATGTGGTAGAATTCGTCCTGGTTGTTTAACCCACAATGCTACAAAAAAGAAAAAGGAAAAAAAGTAGGTTTACAATTTAAATCACTGCTAGTGGTGCTGTGTAGTGTTTCTTTGTCGTGTAGAGTGGAGTTACAAATGACTGTAGGCGCCATATCTGGGGGATAATGTCAGTAAATTCAAGTAAAACACAGACGATAATTTCTAAATCACATGATGTCCCCTGGTAATAAGAGTCCCGTGAGAATGGGGCTTTGTGCTAACGAATGGTTGATATGACCCAGCTACAGATGGTTGGATGAAAATTTTAAAACAGAACGGGTCTAAAAAAGAAAAGAAGCAACCGACGCTCCAGTTTTTGCATTTAAATATAGAAAATTCATAAAATCCCTGGGAAAGCTTCACTTCATAAACCCGAGTTCATTCTTTGCATCAACTACATAAGCAGATGGTGAAAGTTCCACTGTTTGGTGGATCTTGGGTTTTAAATGATTCACTGGCAGCACACCACAGTATATTAAGATATTTCTGATGGAAACCGACGTCTGTGCCAGCGCTCAAATTCTACTAATCTAAAACATGGTTGGTAAAATCTGTTTTAGCTGAAACATTCTCATCCCCGCCAAAACTCTGGAAGAAACATCATGGCCAAACCAGGACAAAATTATACGTTACAGAGTAAACAATTAAAACCCATGATACCTCTTACTGTACACAGCGGCTGCCATGAGTGTTTGTGTGTTTTCAGACTTGTAGTACTTGAATTTGAATTTTGGAGAATTGGAAACATATTGTCAGGGCATTGACGCAAAATCGCCAGTGGAAAATCACTTGAGTCGCACCTGAATCCTTTGTGTGTGACTGCTGGGAATGCACACAGGGCCGGGTCCGTCGTGTGAGCCATGTGCTTGTGGATATCTGTTGGCATCTGGCTCTTATTTCCTTTCTTCATGTCACAGGCGCAAAGGCTTTGAGCATGAGTCACAGCCCTCAGACCTCCCGGGCATCGAGGCTCTCCTCTAAAGACACAATACATGATCACTGCAAATGTCACCACCATTTTGGCGAATTATAGCAACATAGAGTCCGACACAACCTTTTAAAAAAGTTCTGCTTTGACACCACTGGAGGCTAATTTACCCACACCACATGTTAACAATTAACCAGATTTAATGTATTCAACTTTTATGTACTGTCTTGTCACGTTTGCTTCCGTTGTAGAGCTTTACTTTTTACGATCACAGAACTTTATCCCTTGTGTTGAAAGAGACAAAATGACCCGTGGCTCATTTCTCTTTGTCTCTGCCCCACAGCTGGGATGAGCATGCTGTTTTTTATTCCCTGGCTGATGGGATCTGCTCTGATTGCACAAGATGTTGGTGCACAGGCAAACAAACACTGTATTTGAAAGAAAATAAAAGCCAGCGACACATCAAAAACTTTACCACTAAAAACACGCACGATGTGTCTGAAACCAGACAGGACTGGGTCTAATGTTTGCGGTGACAAATAAATCTGAGAACTTAAAAACTAAGGACACATAATACGCTAGCAGCATGCCATTTTGATTTCCTCCCCAAATTTAAAATGATCTCCTTATTTGCGCTCATTCTGTATTATAGTCCTCCGCAAATATTGTTTTGATGCCAATGCCAACTCGAGCATCTAAGGCTGTTTTGTCCTGTTTTTTGGACTCTCCGTGATTAGCGGTGGAAGTGTGGGAACAACACCGGGGCCAGAGGCCATGCTTTGTTCTCTTTCTGCTGCGGTCTGGTCCAGTTGGGTCTGGAGGGGCCATTTCGAGGAAGGTGGCAATAACAATGATGCACTGACTCACCAGTGTGCTGCACAGGCGGTTTGGCAATTTCCACAATGCATCAAAATCTGCGTCATGATGCTTTTTGAATACACAATGAGCAGACTGAGGCAGCGCCAGCTACTCGGCAGATATCACAGAGAGGCTACAAAGGCACAGACGCTGGCAGGATGTTTCAGTCCTCTGCTGCTGTTTCTGGTTTGGCCGCGACTCTTATCTCTTCCAGGACTGGATATGGAGGAAATACAGTAGGCCTCCACTTCCAGACCTGATAGCAAAAGTTAAACTACTTGTACTGGCACATACAAGGGATACGCCAATTGTGAAATTTTGGGCTCGAGCAGAAGTTTAAAAAAACAAACAATTTGTCATTTTGTTTTTTTGTTTCCTTTCTCCCATTTTGTACAAGGGAACTAAAAGAATCTTTATTAGAAAAAACAGAACTGCACTGTTTTTAAGTCATTTATCTCCTCATTACATTACCTTTGAATTAACTTTCCTTTCCAAAAGGAAAACTTGCAAGAGGTTTTATTCCCATTGCAATATAATTTTTAAACAAGGCAAGATATTCATTCATTTTAAATGTTGCTTTGCACACATGTTTTTTATTGATCTATTGAACTGTTGTGTGATTTTATGTGAGTCTCATCATGTGATTTTATGGGAGTCTCATGGGTGTGTTTTCTTGTTGTTCGTGCCCCCATCCGTAGGCAGTTTTCTGTAGACAACAGTCAAATTTCTTTTTAAAACAACCGTATATATTAAAGTCTCTCACCAAAAATGAAATGTTACAAAATAACATTTGAACACATTTGATAACGTTATATTTTACCTTTGCCTAATACTTATTTTTACCGATGAAAGCTTTAATGCTTCATAATTTTACTCAATTCAACCTCCGTTAGCTGTTAGCTCTGACCCTCGGCTGCAAAAAGCTGACCTTATTTAGCTCTCTTGTTGCCCTGATGTGTTGACGGTGAGTTTACTGCGTCCTTTGGTCCTGATGATTACGTCTGTTCATCCCGAGCACGTTTGTGTCTATGGGACGAAGGGTCAACATTTATCTTATAGCTCTTCTGTTTAGCCTACGCAAAATGGATGTGACACAACAGAAAAACATCAGCCACTGCCATCGGTGAATGTTATCTTATTTGCAGATGGCAATCAACGAGGCAAATATTGGCCTGTCACGATGTTGAGACAACAAATTGGTGCATCCTTTGCACGTACTGTAGCAAGTAAGTGAGTAAAAGACATTCTCTCAAATTTTTCCTCAAAGGAGAAGGCTGACAATGTTTTATATTTTCCTTTTTGTCAACATACCCTTTCCAACAAACGCTGCCTTTTTACAAACTGTATTCCTTTAAACCACACTGTTGCACTGGGTTTCATGCTTTTTCATTAAGAATTAGTCTGAGTCAAGTTTTTAAAGCTAAACTTGTGTTGTTAGAGATTTTTGTTTTTAGTAGGAGTAAATGGGCTGAGCGCCACCGGCAGAACAAAAGACAGGAAGTTGTAAAGTATTTAGAGAGGGACTAACGGAGCGTGCACTTCTGAGTTTTTCAAGAGTGTAGAATTGCGTGAGCAAGTATAGAAATATTATCAGCCAAACTTACTTTAAGTACCAAAAGTACTGATCATATTTTGATAATTGTGTTGATTAAATGCAGTGAAATATTTATATGATTCTCTCTGGAGGGTAGTGAAGTGCAAGTACAGAGCAACAAAAAATGGAAATACTCAAGTAAAGTACAAGCATCTCAAAATTGTATTTATTTACAGTTATTGATTAACCTTCAACAAAATGAGTAAACAGATTGTCATAACAGAAATAACAAGTACAGCACAATAAGGAAGTGATTTTCTGGACCCCTGCTTCTAAAGTAAACATTGCTCAGCATGCTGTATCTTCATTATTCAGTGTACTGTGCTGATTAATATCCTCTCGCAGTTACTGCGTATGTTGTAGTTTTCCCACATAGCCTATCCCCTCCAGGCCTTCATCCTCTTTCTGATCAATGAGGCAATGTTACTGTGTAATTCTTAATTTTCTAAATTAAATTTCATGCCTTGTGCCACTGACTACAATCCCTGAGGTTAAATAATTTTGTAGACCCCTTATATAAAACTGGATTTATTAAATTCAGTAAAACATGAATACAGTCAATACATGTAGATGTCACTTCATATACAATATCAAGTATTACAAAGCAAGAATTAAATATATCCTAGTGCTGTTTTAGGTTTGTACAACTGAATGCATAATACGACTGAAGTCTTGAAGGTTTTCTTTACATCACAGTCAAGGTCACACACTTGGTATTTTCCCACGCTGAGGGGTCAGACGCAGCAGTAACCTGCCTCCGTCTGCTTCTGGTCTGCTTTGGTACAACTGTATCGTTGTCCAGTCAGCCAGCTGGTCCTGACTGTCAGCAGAACCTCAGCTCGGCCGGCTGATGGGGGCCAGATGCCGAAGCTCAAAAACACACACACACAGATGCGTGAGTAGTACATCCTGCACTGGAGAGCGAAGGACTCGTAGCTACCTCAGTCGACCCTACTACATGCTGCTTTTATTTCAAAGGCAGAGGAAGAGCTCAGAGGGAGAAACACACACCGAGGCTCGGGAGTGAGGTCACTGAAATGTGTAACATCAGTTAAACACTGTTACAGATTAGAGGCTAGTCATAACAACGCCAATACACTTCTGATTGAATCGTCGTATTCTTTTGAACGTGCTGTTGCTGTGATAACAGCACAACGTGTCTGCAAAACGTGAAATAGTTTCACTCACAGTTAAACAGTTAAAGATTTTTTTCCCTTTAAAGGTCTTCTTATTATGACGTAAAAAAAATAATTCGAATTTTTGATTCTGAATTTTGGCGTATTTTTGTGTTTTGTTTGATTTATTAGACGTTCATTATGATTTAAATACATACATTTTATATATAAAACTGAAAAATCCATAAAGTTATTCATAGGGCAGGAAGATATGGCTAAAATAGCTATCACAATATTAATTTTTATATCAGTCGATATTGATAATTGTCACGCTAAAAAAGTCAAATCATTTCTTGCAAATCTAAAGGTGGATTTTTGTTCTTTAGTGGAAGTTGAAGGAATCATACAATTAATTGTGGTTTAAACTATTAATTATTGCCCGAACATGACAAACATTTGCCAAACAGCAACACATTTCACAAATCTGAGGTAGATACAAAACTATTCAGGTCAAAATAATGTGATTTAATAAAAAAGATATAAAGACAAATGTCTTAATTCTGGTCAGGAGCAAGTCAAACCTTGGTACAACCTTTGTTTAAAACAAGTCTGACAGTGTCAATAGAATAAATAGACAAAACAAAAATCTCAAGTGTGGTCTGATTTTCTGTACCAGTTTTACACAACAGCACGTCAGTTCTGCAGTTTCTTAATCTCTTCGTCCCCTTCCTCTGCAACTACTACTACTACTACTACTACTACTACTACTACTACTACTACTACTTATTCTTCTTCCTCTGGTTAATTGCGGGTGGATATGGTGTTGAAGGTGCATCACTGCCCCCTCTATGGCCTTATAGGTGGTTTTACTTTATTGAGTATTTCGTTACTGTTTTAAAACCCAGCCGACGTAGTGAAATTTCTCCAGCTGCCACAATGACTTTCTGTTTTAGAATTTGATTGAGTTGCAACCAAATCTGATTTGTGCTCTTTCTCTAGATCCTTCAAATTAAAATTACAGATTGAAATATATATATATATTAATAGTTTTGTTGATGCAAATCATACACGTTTTCACACAACTGGATAACATACCAGTAATTGAAAAAAAATACAGAAAGAATAAAGAATTAAGTAGATTTGTGAAAAATGTATTTGTTTTTTAGTCGTTTTTTATGTTAACATAACCAATTATATTTTCGCAATAAAATTAAAAAATTACATGAATTAACAAAGTTAAAAAAAGAGATACAGCACTGATATTCTTTATATTAAACTGTAAAAAAAGAAAAATACAGCTGCAAGCCAAATCCCATGCAGCCCCTTTTAGACTTAAATCTTATTTACTTGTTTAAAAAAAAAACTATTAAAATGAAAGAAACACAAGGGAGAATAGACGTTTTTAAACATACCTTTGTTTCAGCACCAACATCTGTTTTATAGTCAAATCTGTAACCTCAATAGGCCGTGTCATGTTTGCATAAACGGCTATTATCACCTCATATTACTCATCATTACTCACACTAATGAAAGGTTTGGACAGGCCCCTTTTCAATGCCATGTTTGACCAGCTGAACTGTACAGCTTGTTCTCCAACAATGGCCGTAACCCCAGAGAGGAGCCTCGGACAGAAATGAGAAACAAATCGCTTGTGGTGCACTGTTATTTTATCTGTATTACAAGAAAGAAAACTGTCTCTCGTGCAGCTTACAGGTCTGCCATGCTGAGTGCGTGCCACTTGAAGTGATACGTCCTGATGGGGAATAGATTGCAAAAAGAAAGCGCGCTCAGATAACAAAAACAGTCTAGTTTTCTGTGTTGTAAATCCTATTGCCTTCATTTTTTTTCTCCCCATGTCCGACTGGTGTTTACCAGAACAGAAGTGTTTTTCTTTTCTTTTCTTTTTTTCGATACTTGGACACTCACCAGCAGAGAGTATTCTGCTCTGGATGGTGCTGCCTCTGGTTAGGTGGACTGGCAGACAGCCGGTTGTTCAACTACAACCATCTGGGGATGCTTGAACATTGGTAGTCAAAAACATCTCAACCACTTTGGGCTTCTTATTCCCTTTAAGTGAATTTTACTGTTATACTTGTAAAGTGTCTCTCTCGTTAACGTGTTTTTTCTCTCACAAATAAAAAGGATGAAAATGTGCAATCACTTCCAGACGATTGCGTAGCTATTTGAAAGATTTAGAGTAGTAATGCAGAAAAAACAACAATAAAACAAACAAAAACCGAACCAAAACAAATGTTTTCGCTGCCGTGATGCTGTATGTAGCTGCTGAATTTGTTGTGGATTGTTGTTGGTACGAGTCATGTTTTGGAAGAATACCAAATTAATTACTTTGAAATATTTAGTTTAAGTAAAGAAACAATGATCTAATTCTGTTTTTCCAGCAACACTTGGTGTAGTAGGAGACTGAAATCGTACTAGTTTTCTTGTGCTGTGTTCAGATGCCTTTCGCAAGCTATTTAAACCTTTAAAACCAGAGTAAATTGGTTTGATTTCTTTGAAAAACATGGGTAAAAAAGGCAATGAGCAATGTGGCAAGAAATTTCCCCCAAATTGCAAGAAGTTAGTAAAAAATGGCAATAAAAAATTTAAAATGACCTGAAAACTACTTTTAAGTGTGTAAGAAAATTATTTTAAAAATAGGAAAATATGTCAAGAAAACTATATTTATAATCATTATAACTGTATATTTGAAACTATGTTACAGAAAAAGAATCTACATATATTTTTTAATTTTCTTCACTTTTTATGGGGATCATTTTCTTGTCTGTTTTTTATTTTTCGTGTCTTTTTTTGTTATTGTGATGTGTTGTTATGTTGCTCATTGCCTTCTCCCGTGTTTTTGAAAGAAATCAAACAATTTTATTCAGGTTTCAAAGGGTTTGTGTTCTAGTTATTGTTAACGACATGCAGGACAATGTATTTGGTTAAAATAAACTACAGTGTCCATGTTCATCATAATCTAGAAGCATGTTACCCAGTGCAACAGTGTGGCTCATAGTTCTGGTCTGTGGAAAAATAGAAAAATAAGTTATGTCAGGCTTTGGCTACACAGATAATGCTCAAGATCAATGTCAGTTTTGTTAAAAAAAAAAGAACATTGCACTGCCCCTTTAAGCTCAAATAACGGATTACCTGCAGTGTAATGTTTTGTATGCAGGTCAATGTCGGGCCAAAGCAGAAAAATATGCAGAACTACCCTTCTGATAAATGTGAATGAAAGTAGTGTTTCATATTGTTCTCTCATATTCATCCAACACTGTTTTACTGTCCTCTGTGGACACATGCTGGATGCCTTCCCAAAACCTTTCCAGAGTTAAAATGAAATTCATCTTCTTTCTATAAAAGGCTTTACGGCAGGGACCACCATCCATGCTCGTCATCCTGACAGTCTCTGTTTGTTATTCCAGGCAACTGCACAGCCTGATAGACCTCCAGCACCCGCAAGCAGTCTCATTCAAAATACATCTCTCTGATTCCCCGCCACAAACTGTTCCCTGCGACTTAATCTGTCCGCTCTCTGTCCCCCCCCTCCTCCTCCTCCTCTTTCAGCTCATTTACCCGTGAGTCATCGCTGTGGTTTGGACTGGGGATCAAGAGGGTGCAGATGGATGAATACGTCTCGAAACAGGAATGGAGTTAAACCCGAGGGTTAAGGGAAGCCTGAATGCAAACCGCTACAAAATTTCTTGACTTAATTATGTGCCAATGTTACTGTCCAGCCTTTTTTTTTTTCATTTGGTGGTGAGAGAGAAAGTGAAAAACCAGGATGCACAAGTTTTTTAATGTGAGAAGGACGGGCCCTTCTGGGGCTAAATCCATCAGCCATGTGCAACCACCCTTTAAAGGAGAGGTTACGTTGTGAAGCTCAACATCCAAGAGGCATGTGAATACAAATTATATTTCAACCCAGTGAAGGGTTTCTTTTCGAAGTGAGGCTCAAAGATATCGAGGCGGACCATAGTGGCGAAAAACAAACACTCAATTTGTATCTCATGCATTACACTAAGCAATATTTCTTATTTATTACATCTTTCTTTCTTTCTTTCTTTCTTTCTTTCTTTCTTTCTTTCTTTTTACTTTCTTTTTTTTTTAAATCAATCCTTTTGGTAATTTGCTAACTGTTTATTTCAATTTAAAGCTGGGGTTTGTGTTTTTTTACTTAAAATCTTTGAGCCTTGAGCTAGTTGGTGTGATTTCTTTCAAAAACCTGTGGAAAAAAGGCAATTAGCAACTTGGTTAGAAATGTTCCACAAATTTCAGGAAATTAGCAGATTTAGATTTTTTTTTTCAAGCGAGGTAAAAATGTTTTGGGGAAAAAAGAAAAATAGGCAGTGGAAAATGTTTGAATAATAACTGTGAGAATAATAATAATAATAACTTTATTTATAGAGCCCTTTTCAAACAAGGAATGCAGCTCAAAGTGCTTCACAATAAAAACTGCAAGATATAAAAGTCAACGTTAGACAATAAAAGTAAAAAAAATACAGAGACCTGTAAAACCAGAAAACATTAGAGAATTGATATAAAATAACATTTAAAAGAATTTTATTAATTCAAAGCCAGACTAAATAAATAGGTTTTTAGCTGACGTTGAAAAATGTTGGAAAAATACATTTAGAATTATCACGATTGCTTATTTAAAATTATGTTACAGAATTGTTATTCATTTTTAAGGAATGATTGTTGTTTTTTTCCTTTCTTTTTAATTTTTTCTCTGTTTTTGTTTGTTTTCGGGTAATTTCCTTCTTGCTAATTTTTCGGGTCATTTCTTCTTTTGTTGCTTTTTGCCCTCTTTACATGTTTTTCAAAGAAATGAAGATAATTTTCTCGGGTTTCAAAGTGTTAAATAAATATTATACCCTTATGTTAGGATTAAGATTAAGTCTTAAACTGTCTATATAACCAAGGTGTGGTTGATGGAGCAGCAGAAGCTGTAGATGACTTTCAGGTTCCACTTTGCCCTGCTATACTTGCTGTAGTTATGTGTACAATTTCCTGCACAATGAGATAGCACAAAAATACTTCAGCTGCATTCACATTCAGTTTCACCTCTAAAAAAAATCAGAGTAAACTGGTTACAACCTTTTTGAATACGTGACCGCTTGTTTCTTGTTCTTTTTGACTTTATTGCACAAGGCAATTTTGCCGTGCTTCCAGACCTCAGAAATTTATCATTAATCTCATTGTATAAAACACATCAAAGTAGGGAAGCACCGATTATTGGCCAATCAATGGTATCTGCTGATATTTGCCTTGTTGAAGTGCATTTTACTAGCAAATAAGATTGGCATTCATCGGTGGCAGAGGCCCCATGTTTTTCTGTTGTATCATGTCAATTTTCCGCAGGCAAAAAACAGGACTCGAAACTAGTAGCATTGAAAACATGTTTGGGATTAACAGAGATCTTTCCCTGGAAGCCTTAGGGAAGACCGGACACAGTAAATTAGCTTTTGACATACCAGGGGACACACCTTATTGTTTCTCTGACGTTGCTACATTGTGAATAAAGAGTCCGTGTTTAAATCAGCAGGAGGAAACTGAGGTTTGCATTGAGTAACATTGTGATGCATTCAAGCTGCATTCAGTAAAAATGAGTATTTGGCAAAGGCAAATTATAATGTTCTCGTGATGCATTCAGATGTCATCTTATAAAATTTAGTTTTTTGACAAGAAACTTGAATAAATACAGTTGTTTGAAAGAGATATTTGTTGATGTTTTCACAGCAGTATAAAATAGACATTAGTGGGGAATTTGATGTATATAGTACAAACACAGCTTTTAAAAAAAAGATGTTTTTCATGTGGAAGGTTATATCAAATGTTTCATAAATTTTATATGATTGAATTTGTGCTCATTTAGAGGTAGTGTAATGAAGGGCTGAATGACTTCAGAACAGTTCATGGAATTTTTTAAGGAAGATTTATCCATTTTTGTGGCACAAAACGGGGCAAATAACACAAAAACAAAATAAACAGTACCAACAAAAAAAGAATATTTGTATTGGCTTTCGACCAAATTCTTATTTTAAATATTGGTATTTATATTAGCCCAGATTTTGACAGTTGGTGCATTAATATATACATACTATTAAATGCTATTGTTTTTATTATCAGTGTCCTTTGATGGCATGTCTATTATACTAATTCATAACTCTAAAATATTACATAATATCATATCTATGTCTGTAAGTATTTAATGTGCAGTCAGTGATATTTTAATATCCAAGGACAAATCAGCACCTTTTAGTGCAGCAAGCAGTTTAACTGCTGCTCCGTTGATTTGTGCTAATGACCAGTGCATTTTAAATTGTGATCATTGTACAATTTATATTCCGTACATATTAGAGTTAAAGATTACGATCCTAATTTTAGACTTTACACCACACGGCACTCATTTTTTTAAATTTTATTTTACTTTTTATTGTATTGTATTTTCTTTCCTACCTTTCTCATTTGAATGTGGGTTTTTTGGGTTTTGCTGCTTCCCCCTTGGGATTATTGAAGCACCGTATCATTTTATTCATTTTACCTAGGTACGTAAATTGATGTAAGAATCAACAGAAATCATGAGCAAAACTTTGAAATTAGGACCAGAATTGCAGTGAAACACCTTTTCTGGGTCAAATTTTGGTAGATTTGATTATCAATCAGAGCAACAAAGTCGCGCCACACGCAGTCAGACAATCAGTTATAAACAAACCTTCCAATTTACCATGATTACTCGGAGGAGAAAACAAAGGCAAATGTGAAAATTAGAACCAAAACTGTGGGCTGTAAACATAAATTAGATTTTGACCATCTGTCTGTAGTTTTTCTACGCGGCCGACATTTCTGATGCTCTCACACCCCAACTCACTTCTGAAAAATCTTGTTAAAATAGTAGTCTATGGTTAATTTAGATTTTCTTAAATTTACCCTGACTGATCTGGCCGTTAAAGTTTTGGCCGCAGTGAGCCAACAACACCTGCAACCAATCTCACTGTGTCAGTATCTTTGACAATGTCAGTGTGACAGTGTGCAACAGCTGTTACTTTATTGTCTTTGTATTCTGTTTTTATATGTTAAAAAAAAAGTACAGCAAACACACACATATAAGTATTTGAATCCCTCGTGGCGGTTCAGGTTACAGTGTTTGGGAGGTCTAGCTGATCCTGATGTCGGCGCACTGTGGTGTTTTGGCAGCCACATTTACGGGCCTCGTGCTCCACGTCTTGTTGAGCTAAGGAGTGGAGGGTGGATTTTAAAAGTTGAGTTTACAAGCCTCAAGTGGCAAAATGCTTCTCATTATGCATGTAAGCATCACGTTAAGCTTTGTTTGCTCTTTACTCATTGTCATATTTAACGCCACATTGGGTGACGTCAGCAAATTAGCTGTCAGAGGGATTAGTCTCCATATCTGACTTGAAACAACATGGACAAACTTTAATTCATTTGACACTAACAAGGCTTCATTCCTGAGGTGTCCATTTATTTTTCTATAATTGGGTGTAATTTTCATGGCTGTCTGCTCAATTCTGCCTAATTGGGGGAGTTTTTCATGAACGGACTTGACAAACGGGGCGAATCATGTAACCACCCACCTTACAGTGCCCATGTTAAAATATTTAATGTCTATCTGAAGCTCGTGAAGCTGCTGGGGGTTAACGTAAACCAGATCACAGTTAATCTCTGCTCTAGTCAGCCCTCATTAAAAGGGATCAGGGGAGAGATGCAGCAGACCCGACCCCCAGATTGCAGCCCTGTCGTCTACATATGATGATGTGGGAACATTGGTACTGACAGGGACATATATTGTTACAGCTGAAATTGCTGTTTTGCACAGACTACCTTTGTTTTGGTGTCGTTTTCCTTCACAGAGCAAAAAAAAGCTTTGTGGAAAAGAAGCCAGTTGTAACCTGTACATGAATATTTACCCGCTGTGATTCATTTTTACGACCAGCTCTTTCTGTTTATCCCCATATTTTACCAAAAAACAACACAAAAAATTAATTGTGATATCCTGCTGCTGTTGGTTTGTTAAAAATGTAAGCTAGCTCTGTGTACATCTCCACCATAAGGTAGTCATTTACTTGTCACGCTCTTTTCATCATCATATCCAGGACACAACCTGTGAGGCGGCTGAGTCCCAAATGCCTCAAATGATACCTCACGCAACCTTCAGTGGCTTGTATTCACTACACAATACAAGCTTTCTTTACATTTATGTGATTGACGTACTGTTTCAGATATCTGCAGTGGGTGTGAGTTACATGTCGTGAGCGTGTATGACAGAGAGGAGCAGAGAAAGGTTCAGGTGTTCACTTCTTGTTTTTATTGAGATATTGTTTATACCACATGAACCTCTGCCATCCTGTGGGTGACTTTGTCTGATTTTATAGTAGTAAACTAAACCAGCCTGGCAATGAATCACAAGCATGTGATTACCTGAAGTTGAAAGACATTATTTTTACCTTTACTTTCTAATTTAACTCTTTTTCACATACTAAGCCTCTTTTTCTAGAGCGTTTACAGCGAAAGAATTCGTTTGATATTTTGGGAAATGCTCTGATTTTCTGAGAATTTGGAAGATTTGTACCACTCTTGTGTTTTTGCAGTAAATACGAAGTTGCAGTCAGTCGCTGTTAGTTTAGTTTAGTACAGTCTAGAAAGAGGAGGAAGCAGCTAACTGGGCTCTGTCTGTGCCTTTTTATAACTTGATCGTAGTACAAACTAAACATGTTAGATATAACATGTTTATTAAAGACCTTTGGAGGCTCTGGTTGTTGGATTTTGTCACCTTTGATGGGCAACCTCATCACCAGGTGTCAGATATTGCTGCTGCGCCTCTCACACACACACAGTGACAGGAATGATCATCTTACCCAACGGTTTTTAACGGGTTTATTGACTGAATCGAGCCATTTCTGTTGGTGAAATGCAAACACATGAGCCCCTCCGCAGTGGAGCCATTTCCTGCAGCACAGAGCAGGTGAATTTCAATATTTTCCGTAATGAGGACACTTATCATTTCAGAGGCATGACAATTGTTGTACTGTGTAACTCTCTGAGTTTTTTTCTAACTTTACAAACTATAAAGTGTCGCATCCGCTCTCAAGCAGTCGGAGTTTGAGTTATTTTGTCACGTAACAGTACGTGGTGCGCAGTCTCTCTCTCCCTCTCACCTGACACAGAAAACTGTCAGGATACGAATGTGTTGCCCCAGTGCACAGGTGAAGCCTCGGCCCTACCTGACGGCGAAGCTAAAAAGTGCATGACGGTCTCTCTGTCATCCAAGCTCTGGGGCCCAAACTGTTGTCATGGTGTCTGTCAAGCCCCGCCCAACTCCTGCCGAACGAAGCTCAGATTATTCCCTTTATTGGCTGTTGATAAATGGCAAAGCTCCTGAGCCCAGAAAATGGTGTTCAGGACAGCCCTACAGATTATGTGTTGACATTGCAAATGTTCTGCACACCACCAATATGGTACATTTGTATATAATAATATAGCGGATACACCGAAAGGTTCCACTTTGCACTTCAACAGCATTAATTAATGTTTGTTTAGGTTTGGCACAAAAACACTTGGTTATGGTTAGGTAAAGGTCATGTGTTTTCTAAAAATACTCAGTTTTTTGTGGCACTATTGTAAATGGTAACATGGCAGTATCCCTGGTGAAAACACAGCAACGGGTTGCTAAAAAACACCAATGTTTGGTGGCTAAAAAGCAGCTGGAAATGCAGTGATGACTCGCCAAAAAGAAAACAACTGTTATTTTAAGGGTCTCAAATATTGGTCTGTAGCTTGGCAGGAGTCTTGCCTTGATGACATGTCATCCATCACCCTATCCACCTCCCAATGACTGCGTCATCTCGTACTACATCACTTTAGAAGAGCTTTTATGATGCATGTGATCCATGTGGTTTGCAGAAACATACAATGCCAACATTTTCTAAAGGCGAATGGGCTGAGAAAGGATAGCTTTTTCCCTCTGTGCCCAGTCTTTGTGCAAACATGAACTAAAAATCTCCCATTGGCTTACCTTATCTGGTTTATATTTACCTACTTGTAAAAACTACTTCTCAAACTACTATAAAACAACAAAAGGTTTTAATCCATCAAAATGCTGTTAAATTCTGTGATTCACCACAAAGGACACGAGACCTGGAAATATAACCGCCAGTTTTATAACCCCAGTTTTCATTTAGTTCACCCTCGCTGTCGGTGAAAGTGAACAAGAGACAAATTAACAGTCTCTTGACTGCCAATGTGGCATTCAAAGTGCCTGTTTAAATTGTCTACGCCCTTGATACCCGTTCTCAATTTCTCTCCCTCTGCGGAAAAGAGGGAAGTGTGCCATCCGGTTACTGGAAGAGCCAGTCGGCCGTGTGGAAAGTCTGCTTCAGAGCGGCATTCTTTCAAAAACCCCGGCATGTACACTCACTCTGCAGCGTGTGTGTCTGTGTCGACGTTTGGAGGGGAAACCTTTCTTTTTTGAGTCACTGTTTTGACTTTGTTCAGGGCCCGCAATCCTGCCCCGTAGCACGTTTGGAAAACATCATGTCACAAATCGGTCCAATGTGGATTTTAAACTTAACAGGATTTTGAGAGTCAATGGTGCGGGCTGTGAGGAAAGTAGTGTAGTAACACGTGAGCTCAAGCATGCTGTAGAGTACGCAAAGCCTCCAGATTCCTGCTAATGGGTCTAACATTAAGAAATAAATGTGAGCAACATCATGATAATCAGCTGAAATTGAGGCCGTTGTTTTTACTGGAAAGCAACTCACGTCTCAGGGGGAGAACATAAAGTCAAAGGAGGATGAAGTCTGATAAAGTGTATTGAATCCGCCGGCTTCTGGAGTGAGGCTTGAATACACTGAAACAAATGTAGAGTTGTTTGATGATTTATTTATGCTTTAAATTTATGGAGTGCATCCAGTTTTGGGTTTTTAAGACTAATTTCTGATGGAGAGAACACATGTTTAAAGAATTTCCAAATCACTTCTTATTAATCTTAAGAAAACAAAGGTATTTGTCAGTCTCAGGAATGTAAGTGAATGGAAACACTTGATTCACAAAATAAAAGACAAAACAGGAGCAACATTGGTAGACTCAAAATCGGTTTTATCTTGATTACATCATTTTAAAAAACGAGGTAGGCCAAAATCGTGATCGAAAATAAAATCTAACTAATTGCCCAGCCCTACTTAAAATGCCTCAGTGGTTATTTTGAGTCATCATTTGTCACATTATTGACATTTTATTGGAAGTAGTTGTAGAATTGTGATTAAGGGAATAAAGTGTTGCTTCACATTGTTGGAAGAACGTTGCATTTGGAAATCATATGTCAAATAAAACACATTAGTTCTAACTTGTAAAAATGGAGCCTCCAATACGCAGTTTGTACAAAAGATATGTATAGTAAGTTACCATCGGCTATAAAAGGAATCATGTTCCAGACAGATCACAATCGACATCGTGTCTTTTAGATGAGTTCCTTATGAGGATTATCATTGGAAAAGAAATGAAGAAAAATCTATTTTTCTTGTGTGGGTGTCTGTCTTTACAGGCTGACAGATTTGCATTTATCTTCTGATGTTCTCCGCAAAGTCTTTTTGGTAATGTCATAATTTACATTCAGTATAGAAAATCAGCGTTCCTTTCAAGGTCAACGTGACTCTCCAATCATGCTGACACCTTTCCCGCAGAGAATATCTGTGGACCCCTGGAGGAGGGTCTTTTCACAGTGATCATGAACAGCATTTGAGGGGTTTATATTTAGATGTTAATGCATGGAAATGAAAGCTGCAAAAGCCTATAAATGCAGGAAAATACGTGACCATGATAAATGTTACAGGCAGTTTTACGTGCAGTCGGGACAGTAATGACTGCACAATCTGTGGTCCATCTTGCATGCTATAATGGTAAATCACTGGTCATGAATAAAGTCCATGTAAAGTCTTTTATCACACTGTAGCAGGTGTGAATACTTGAATAGAGGGCATCATCCATTTAGCGATATATGTTGAGTGGAAAACACTTAAGTGACAACCGAACTCTGTCATTTGGGTGGGAAACATTTACCCCCCTGTCAGCATGAAAAGTGACTGTAAAAAATTGAATTTTTCTCCAACATATAGAGCCAGATACAGTAACATAAAATAGATACAAGGTTGTGGCACAAAGAAAATATATATTCAGTAATTTTTTCACTAAGATACAATCATATACACTTCTTTCTTTTTACCGTGCTACGTGACGCCCCAACTACATTAATGCTAATGTATATGGCCATATTGTTGCTGTATAAGTGGATTGTGCTTCAGGAGTTTGACAGGTTTCTTACATTTTGTTTTCCTTTAAAGGCTTTTTTCATCTATGCAATCTATTCCATGCAATTTGATTTAATGTTAGCAGCAGGGGTTTGCTTGAAATGTAGACTGGGTGGAATATCAGTATCAGGTGGGAGATCTGGATATCCTTTCAGCAGCTTTACTGACTCAGCATTTTCAGCTTAATGGTTTGGGGAATATGTCAAGATCATTGTGAAACACAATATTGGTTGACCACCAAAAGTGGTCATCATTTGTCCACAAAAACAGGATGACATTCAATTATACAACAGCTGTTATGGATTTTTGTGTTATTTTCAATCATTATCTCTAACTATATTTTATATCTCATTATATTTAATCATTATTTATCACTTTCTGTATGTCTCACAGCATTATAGCTGCTCACGTAGGCAAATAAAACAAATTTAAAAAGCAAATGTGCCCATTTTTAGTTTTTGGTTTTAAACCAAATGAAACAGGAGAAAAATCCAAGTGATATGTAAACTGTGTAGTAAAAAAAAAAAAAAATAGGGATTAAAGATAGAAACACCACAGATCTTCTCTTGCAGCTTGGGAAATTTAGCTTTTTCACTGTTTTGCCAAGAGTTAGATGAGAAGATCAACACAACTCTCATGTTTGTAAGCTAAATTTGAAACAAACCGACAATTATCTTATTATTACCTTAACATAAAGAGTGGAGACGGGGAAAAACAGCCAAAGACGGTATAATTAATGGACGTAGCTAACATGATGTTGGCCACTGGTTTGTGAAGTCCCATTACGAAGCTTCAAGTTCGGCATTCAGCCGTCACCATCTTGGATTTTTTTGAGCCAGAAGTGACCATATTTGGACAGGAGGGATGAGCTGTGAAGAAGTGAGGGGTAGATTTGACTCTTTGACTGTGTTCAACTTGTAAATATGTAAAAAGTTGACTCTATAATCGTTTATCCAAAGAGTTAACTTTTCCCTTTTTAATCTCTCTCTAGTGGATTATATCACACTTAGAAACAAAAGAAAAAAATACACAGATAGAAGGACAAAACTTAACTTTTGGCTTTTAGCACTTCATGTAACAGCCAGAACAAATAGTCTCTTTAAATACACTATCCACTTCGTGCGGGTACATTCCCACTTGACATCCACAGATGTATCCACTCTCCTTTTGTACTGAATTCACTGGGTTTTTGTCTTTTGCTCTTACATTTTTTCCCTACAATGTCTTTATTGAAGCACAAATAGCCAGGGTTGTAACAATGGGTTGATACACTAGAAAAAAAAATTGAAAACAGCTCTTAACATGAATCAAATAACAACAACAGTTATTAGAAATACATTTTAACAGTTATAGAAGATAAACATAATGAAACATATTTGTATGCAGAACACGTATAAAATTTAATGTGGCGTCTCCCACTTCACGAAGTTGTATCGAACATGTCAAATTCACACCAGGCCTCTACAGTGAGGGTATTGTTTGCTCTTTGAACCACGGAGGTAGAGGTGGAGGTCGGGTCATTCCTCTTTTCTCTCCTCTCTAATTGTTGCCTTTGCTATATATTATTGGCAGCAGTTAAGGCCATTTTAATGACTGAGCCTTGTACTGATGTTTCCTAGCAAGATAAATTGTTGGGTCTCTAATGAATTCCCAGTTAAGTTTCACAACATCCCAGAACATATGAATGAAAGTTCCTGTCTCAGTTTTACACCTCGGAGACATTTTAGAGATGCTGTTTTTCATCAAGTGGAGTAAAATAGCTTTGTTTCTTTTTTTTTTTCTTAATTTTTCCTTTTATTTTTTATTATTTCACACAATTTATAATACACAATATGACAAAGACAGAGATGCTGTTGTTCATCTTGTGAAATTGATGATTTTTAAAAAAAATTATTATTACTTTTTTTTTTACACAATTTAAAATACACAATATGACAAAGATAGATAATAATATATACAGTGCTGATAGAGACAAGGGTCTGCGGTCCTTAAAAAGTCTTTAAATAGCCCTAAAATTTGATTTTTGGGGGTCTAAAGTTTAATTGTCAAAATAAGTCAAGCTCTTCTGTGTGAAAGTTCACCTTTCTGATGTTACAGATCTTTAAACCTACGAATGTACATCATTTTTTCTTTTTACTTCATATCTGCACTTACCTGTTAGAAAAAATATACATTAACCTATCTCTGGATGCATTTTTGTCTTGTATTGCATTGCAGAGCTATTAAACTTTTAAGCATATACACCAGATTGATTTTAATAACTTAAACGTACTTGAAGTGTGCACTGTGCAGCTGTATTATCCAGGTCAAAACAAGTATTGGATCAGGACTCAGTATCGGCTGATACTTAATATCAGATGACTCGGATCGGGACTGGATGCAAAAAAAAACTTGATTGGGACATCCCTACCTGCAACACTAAACAACAAAAAGATATGTAAAAAAAAAATCCTTAAATTTGGTTCAAAAGTATTTTAAAAAGTTCTTAAAAAGCATTAAAGTGTCAGATACCTGTAGACGCCCTGAGCAGAAAACCCAATGGGCTTATTTGAAGCCTTCACCATAATAATGTTAAAATTACACATTTACTGACAGAAAATAGTAATATGCAAAGTGATGGCATATGATAATAATAACATTAATTACAATATTAGAAACTAAAGTAGAAGAATGTGCATGCATGGCCACGTGTGTGTGTGTGTGTGTGTGTGTTTGTTACTCTATGAATGTTCGATAATTGCAGCAGCTTATGACAGCTATTGTAAGAAAAGTATTGAGCCTCTTTACATATTGATTCCCATTTAGGTGAGGAAAATAATGGCAGCAAATTGTTAAATCCTGATCCCTGTAAATGAGTTTAAAATGCTGTGTAGGCTGTTTGTGGGCGTTTTCATGCTTAACAATGACTGAAATTAGTTGGAATTGCACACCCTGCACGTTCTCCTGCAAGCCATAAACACGTGCTTACACTTGAATTTGTGTGCATGTCTGTGTGTGTGTGTGTGTGTGTGTGTGTGTGTGTGTGTGATAGAGATAGATAGGGAACCGGTTGAGTGACTGGTGGGTGTGTGTAGGGGTGTGACCCCGGTGACTCAGCCACCAGCAATGTTCTTCTTCAAGGTGAATGAGTCACTGTGTCCCTCCGTGGGGAGATTTCTCTTTCCAACGGATATTTACTTCCCCAACGAGTATCTGCCTCGCCTTCAGTACAAAAAACTGAACCCAGACTGCTTTTTGAAAAGACACGTACTAGCGTTTAAAATAAATGTGTTTTGTGAATTGGTACAGGAAATTATGATTCCTCTCTGCGAAGGTGCAAACTAATTGTTTTTAGCCAGGTAATTATAAGAGACGGCTGAAAATTATTCCACAGGATTCGTTTGAATTTTTGATGCAAAACCACAAAGTCATAACAGTTCATGCAAAACTAAAACATAGCCATGATAAGCAGCAGTCACCTGTCTTTGTACGTGAAAGTAGGCACCAAATTAGAAACAGTAAGCTTCTTTTTTTTTCTCTTAAATGACGACAATTACATAAATCCATCAGTATGAAGTGGGCTGTGAATAAGCTTTATATCCTCATCAAAAAATGGGAGAAAATGCACTTTAGCTTTGTTTACCATAAACTGCATTTCTGCTGGGCTTTCTGAGAAAAACATCGGAACCACTGAATCATATTGTTTTTCTTTTGCGTGAAATTAACACTTTGGCTCGCCCCACTTCTCTCCATTTTTCCTGCCTCTCCCTCCTGTGTCAGCCTCTTCTCCTCCTCCTCTTTTCCTTCCCTTCGCATCTCCTCTCCACCTCATTGCTCCTGCTTTCATCAGCATTGTCCTGCTGTTAAACTGCTCTTTGTGAGCTGAAATGGATGTGCACGCTGAATGTTATTCCAACACAGCTATTGCCACTGGAGCTGTAAATATTTTAGGTGATATGAGAGTGGTCATCATGGCTGAAGAGTTCTCATCTGTTCTGAATAAATTCTGCCCTGAGGGTGAGAAATGGGAGTTTTGAAATAAGTCTCCATTTGAGCCAGGCATTAAACTAGAATCTCGTTTTGTGAAGTTATCCCTTTAACACCTGGATTGACATCAGTATTATTGTGCTGCTTTCAGATGTTTTTTCACTTGCATTTAAACCTATGAAACTTCAGAAAAGTGTTTTTTTTTTCTTTTTCTGCAAAAATATAATGAGCAAGAAATGTCAAGATTTAGTGAAAGGTGAAAAGGAAATGGTCTAAAAATGGATTGTTAGATATTAATATTAAAAACAAGCAAAACATGTCCAGAAAACTGTTTCTAATCTAATCTTCTATTCATTATATATTTCAAATTATTTTATAGAAAAAGCAAAAAATATATATAATTAAAATTCTTTTAGCATTGTCTTGGGCATATTTTCCCCATTTTATTTACTGGTAATTTTCTTGTTTTTACTTATTTCTGTCTAATGTTTGGGCCTGTTCTTCTTAAGCTGCTCGTTTGCTCCCCGTGTTTTTGAAAGAAATCAAGCCGATATATTAAGCTTTTAAAGGGTTAAAGAAGCAATTATATTTCACAGTTACGCAGCTGTAACAATTTGATTGTCGAGGTAGGCACAGAATGCTCTATTTGTATTTGTTTGCGAGCTAAACCTCCATTTAGAGCAGGATGTATGTTTCAACACGTCGAGCCGCTTTTGCTGCAGCGGCTAAATGAGCCACTTGTTGAGAGTACCACAATGCTGCTCTGAGAAACAGGAAGAGAGCAAACAAAGAACAGCATGGAGCGGACCAGGTTTTCTGGGGGCGTCATTTGGCAAGAGGTCACACAGGAGGTTAGTGTGATCGATGGGGTAATGGCTTCCCTTTGTTTCTAATGGGGCGAAGGAACGAGGAGATGGAGGGTGAAGAAAAAGATGCAGCAAGACAGATGAGGAGGAAATAAGCCGCAGAGGCATCTGAAAGAATACAGCATATTTGTAACACATGGACTCATCTTAATTATTTGTTTTTAATTGGAGTCCTCATGTTCTGTTGAAGGAAATGTTCAATTAGCAAAAATTATATTTTTTGACATATTTGTGAAAACAGCGTCTGAGCTTCAAGACTCTTGTGGAGCGTTTCCCATGGCAACAGTGGACTAATAATAACTAATATAGACATGCCGTTAATCTCCATGCCTAACTACTGACTAATGCACATCAGTGACCTACACAGCCCACAAGCACTGCTACAAGTCTTGTTTTTTTTACTTTTTTAAAAATCAGAAGTATAGTGCTGGTTATGTGACACTGGTGACTTATGCAGCCCTTTTATGACAAACATTTTGGAGGGCACATCATGTTGTTAAGTTTGGATTTCACTAACTAACTTTAACTCGGAAAGTAAATGTTGATTAAAGTTAGCAGGCATTCCTATCAGATGTTAGTTTTCGTTTATGTTAAACACCTGCTGAGTCATCTCACCTCCTGCACACTCATGCTCCTTTTCTAACATCGTGGAAAACAGGGTGAGGGAGAAACACACCGTCTGCCTTCCAGCCGTCGCACATATTAAACCATCTCTTCTAATTCCCTCGTCATTTGGTTTGCATGTTTCTGCGAGCTGCACAAGAGTTTTCAGCCAATAAATGTAACCTTCTCTGGCAGCGGAGATGACTATGATTAAAATTCTTTTAATTGGGTTTTTGACTGAGCTTCAGATACCTTTTTGGCACCAATAATGGCAGCAAAAGCCATTTGAACAGATAATGATGGCCTTTTTATTGAACAGGCCTGTGGCAGTCTAATAACGTGGGAATGGCGGAAAAAATTGTCTAAACACACAAGTTTTGAGATGTGATTGTGGGCTTTTATTTATTGTATTAGTGGACTTAAGTTAATTAAGAATGACAGCCAAAGGATGCAGCTTTCATCTGTTTAAAAACACTTGCGTCATTATTCGGTACTTGATACCATTTTTGATTATTTGTAGCTTGATGTGGACTTCAGTGCCACATATTATTTGATTGGACAGTTTTCATTTTTAATTTGTGTGTGTACGCCGCTGTAACATGTACCATGTGTATTACGCTTCGTAAAAGTAAAAAAAAATTCAATATTTCATAGTGATAAGGTTATGTCATCATGCTGGCCTTTTGTTTATGTTTTGGCAGGCCCTTTAGAACAATAAAGATTGAGTGTTTATAAGCTGACTGGCTGTTAACACTCTCACACACACACTTCCCCGAACAGTGCTCTGTTGAAACCCACTGAATGTGAAGCTTTTGTTTGGCGTGTGGACGTCTTTTAAAGAATACAGCACAGTAAATATTTGGTACTTTTATTTCCGGCGGCAAGTTTTGTTGACTCATTTTTACAATGAACTTGAATTACGGTAAATGTCTCATATATTTCATTTAATGAATGTGGTTACTCTTTTCAAAATGGAAAATCTCCAAATAGTAAAAAAGTCTTTCCAGGACACTCGGCTGTGGCAGGACGCTGGACTGACTGTACAGTATGTGAACTTCAGAGTACAAACTGAACTGCACTTCTATTAAAAAACACAGACTCACACACCCAGCTTGTTCCAATCATGTTAGCGTGTGGGTTGTGTTCAGCAGCTGTCTGCTTGTATTTTGTTATTTTCTTCAGGTTAGAACATGGCAGAGGCTGTTTAAAGGGTGAGTTCACCCCAATTCATCTCACTTCAAGTGCATTTATCTGTCCAGGCAGATAGATTCAGTTTTACTCACAGAGATTTGGAGATATCCGCTGCTGAGCCTGCTGCTGTAAAAAAAAAGGTTTATTTGTTGTGCTAAAAGCATTTAAAATTGACAGCGGTGTGTTGCTATCTCTCTCTTATGTTGCAGAGAGCAGTGCTCATCAAGAACGAAACAGTTAACAAACGTTTTTCATGAGTAAAAAGTTTTGAACCTGACCAAAAAAGAAAAGTAAAACTATTTGCGTTGTTGCGTTGTTTTTAAGATCACAATACTTGAGAGTGTGTGACTATGTGAGTGTGTGCATGCTGTATTTATGCCCATAGCCTGAGATCCATGGCTCGAAGAAGAAAAACTGTTACCGATACCATCTTTCTAAACATTGGCAGCTACACAGAAACACCATCTGTCATATGCTGTCTTGACTGAGTCTGAAAATCAATACTCATCCCTGAAAAGTGAGATTATCTAAGACCTCTGGGTCATTTCTAACACAGCGCTACAGAGTACAAATCAAACTGATGTAGAGTCACCACATAAACTTCATGACAAAATCACCCTGTAAATACAGAATGCTGAATCTTAGTTAATGTAGGTTTTGTTTTTTTTTTGTTAAAATGTGCAGTTAATTTGTGATCGTTATTCATCTGCTATTTAGATACTGATTTTTGTCCAACAAAAAAAACCCCTTTCATCTAAGAAAAAGAGCAAGCATACTAAAAATAACGTTTATTTTTTGCATTTATTTATACAGTTTAATATTTCAGACACAGTGCACATTAATAAGCATTTCTGTGATATGCAGGTTTAACTAATTTCAACACCCTTGCCCCTAGGTAGCTGTTATAAACAAAACACATGCAATACAACAATAACTTAAAAATTAAAAAAAATAATTATGTATATATATAGAGAGAGAGAGAGAGAGATTTTTTTTGTCACCTTAAACCTTTGGTTCTCTGCACTTACTACGCTTACGTTACAGCTTACAGCCTTTCACAACTGTTTTTCTTGGATAAATCAAAATAATACTATCACTCTTAATTATTGTCATATTGATAAATAAAATACACAAGATATGTCATTAAAAACGCACAGTGTTTAATTAAATGTAGAATGAGTGCATTCATGGACACATCTTAATACTGGAGTAAAAGGTTATTTGAAAATTGATTTTTGATGACATTTTTTCAAATTTCCCTATAACAGTTCACCAGTGGCATCATTTGTGATGATCTATGGTCTGTAATAACATTGTATTTTTTTTAAATAGGAAATTGCCCAGTTGAGTTGTATAAGAATATAACTTACTGTATAAAACAGTATTAACAACATTTAAAAAAACTTTGCTGTAAGAAAATAAAACTATTTGAAAAGTTTTGTTCAAATAAATCAATCTTAAAAAGTAGAAATCAATAGAACAAAACAACTTCCTTCCACTGATCAAATCACTATAAAAAAACAAATGTCACCAGTGTCTCAGACACTTGATACTCATCCGTGTACCGGCCTTAAGCCTCGTCACTTACAAAAAAGAAAAAGAAAATCTTTAGATGTGTCATCTCTGTCAGTGTTACCTGAAAGTTGACACCACAGCCTGGCTACACAGAGAGAACAACATGTTTGGTTCATTGTGTGATGAAAAATTAAAACCATATATCAAGTTCATGACAACTAAATAAATGAGGCAGTTATGAAGACCACCATGATAGATAGCACAGCGACTTAAACAGAGAGGCAGACAGGGCTGCAGTTATTGAAGCATATGATTACAAAGACCCTCTTTACACCTTGCATTAAATGAGTCTCGCATCCAGATTCAGTCTTCCATAGATATTTAACCTGATTCCATTTACGTCTTTTATCAGGTCCGCCCTGGACTGAATGCTGTCCGCTGAGATAATGAAGCGTTGATGTTGTGCTGTTGTGGTAAGCTAGTTCAGTTACAACGGACACGCTCTGTTTCGTGATGCGTTAGTGCCGGTGACAGCTGTGGCTGGAAACAATATGTTTTTGGTTTGTTACATTCTCGTGGAAGCAGTATATCTTGAACACCTTAATGTCAATTTGGACTCAGTGATTAAAAGATAAGATTTTAGTTGTCAAAGGTCAAGGTCAAGGTCACCGTGACTCCATTCGTCGCATTCTCATGAACGCTTTATCTCAGGAACACCTGGTTCGGTGGTTCGGATGATCAGATCACTATCCATCCTCAGTGTTTTGTGTGCCTTTCCACCTGTTCATTGTCTGCTGCATTCTCATAAATGCAATATCTCAATTTTTTTTTTTTTTTCAAATTTGGCACAAATGTTCACTTGGACTCAACGATGAACTGAAGATTTTGGTGGTCAAATGTCAAGGTGACTTGAATCTTTCGTCCAGCTCAGTCTTGTGAATGCAACATCTCAAGGGCACCTTGAGGGAATTGCTTCAAATTTGGCACAAATGTCCAATTTGAGTCATGAATGAGTGGATTAGAATTTGGTGGTCAAAGGTCAAGGTCACCGTGACTCGATTCGTCGCATTCTCATGAACACTTTGTCTCAGGAACACCTGGTTCGGTGGTTCGGATGATCAGATCACTATCCATCCTCTGTTTTGTGTGCATTTCCACCTGTTCTTTCAGGTGGTGCAAGAACTGTGCCATTGAAATCCAGTCACCCAAAACAAATTTTAATGCAAGGTATAAAGGGCGTCAGAGGCAAGTGCGGAGTGTTTGTTCACTGTAGTAAAAGTGATGGAAAGTTCAGGTGACAGGGAGGATCCTGCGTCATTTGATTTTTCATCACCTTATGTTCCGTCAGCTATGCACACACTTACGCCGGTGTTAGAAGACGATGGTATGTTGTGTTGGAAAGCATGAAGGAAAAGACAGATATCAGTGCCAAGAGGCAGTCAAGTGATGAATCCCAAAATTGTCTCATAAACGTGCTGTGCCCTCCTGTTGGCTGAATTCATCCGTCGTTTCTAAAAATACTGAAGATGAGTGGACTGACCACTCCCTGCGCATTTCTAATAAAAGATAAAACATTAAAACGCACAATGATGGGTGAACCCGGGAGGTGTGTAATACCAGGGCTTTGTCAGGCCTTCACAAAGGTGCAGTCAAACACACACACACACACACACACACACACATACACACACACACACACACACACACACACACAGGTCTGATCTGTGCCCAGACAGGCGTGTTTGTACTAGACAGAGTGGCTGCATTTTAAGTGTCTCTTGGCACCATCACAAATAATACCTGCCTTGCTCCAGGTGGCTTGGCATGCTCGCCTACACACACACACACACACACACACACACACGCACACACACACACACGCACACACATTAAGCATACACAAACATACATGAAGACATTGAGCACACATGTTCTCAGAGCTGTATGACGGTTTGATAGGATCTAGGTGATTGAGGTCGAGGTTAACAGCTTTATTCGAGGGCTCCTCAAGCAGATCTCTTGGGTGTGATCTGAACATTAATATATTCTAACTGACAAGTATAGTTTTCTTTCTTCTTGCGTCAGATTGATTTATGCCTTCAGCCTCACTGTGTGCGCTTGTATTTTTAAGAACATACTGTATCTTGAAAAGAATGAGATGAATGCAAGTGGAGGCCATGGGAATTTTTCACCGCCTTTTGCCTCACGACGTGAATGACAGGTACACCACGTCACTGTCTTTTCATACGACGCAGCCAAACAAAACAGGTACCTCCCGCTAATTTTTTTTATGAGAGGTTGTTACATGCATGACAAGTTCACAGTAGGTGAGGGACCGGCGGGTTAGACACGTAATATCAGCACATAAGATCCAGGCACCAGAGTAAGAAAACATATGGGGGCCAAATTTTCTTTCATTTTGAAAAACATTAAAAACAACAAGTAAAGACTAAACATAATTTATATATAATTAACAGTACATTTATTACATAAGTTGTACATACATTTATATACATACAGTATGAAGGCATTCACACAGTTCTTATCACTGACAAAACTTTTACCACGTTAGTGGTTGACACATTTAGAATAAAAAGGAAATTAGGTCATGAAATATCAACATATTTAACCTGACTTTAGATTTAACTGCTGTTTTATTGAAATAAAAATTGTACTTTAAATTTAAATTCCATCTAAAAAAAGGCATATATCTTCAAGTTCTCATCATGTTTGACTAAATTACCAAAAAACATTAGTAAGGGCTCATCTGTACTCAAAGTTAGATGCGTATACAGACACAGATGGAACCTTCTGTCTGTACTCTGCGTTCATTTTGTCCGTATTTGTGCCAGTTTTCTTAAAATTTACGGAAACAGAGCCCTACCACTGGAGATATGGGGCAGTGTAGCGTAGATTAAGTGAGATATAAATAAATGCCTGGGGTGTGTGTTTAATAATGTGTAACTGTGCAAAACTTTCTCATCCAAACTCATGAAATACTGCTGCTTTGTCAGTAGACCTACACGTCTTAATATGACGTGCTCGGCACCGTCCTGCACCTGTTGAGGACGTCCAATTACACATCCTTTTTCACAGGAAATGTACAGTTTCTTACATGCCTAGACATTTTCAAAAGGAACTTGCAACATAGGTGAAGTACTTTGTTTTGGGGTAATTTATTTAGGTCTGGGCAACAAAAGCACGGAGTGTGGTTAAGGAAAAAAATACATTTGGCTTAAAATTCACAAGAAAATTGAAAGCCTCCTGGGTGAAAGTCCGGAGTTAGTTTGACCCACCCCCCCACCCCTTGCTGCTTATATTAAGTCAGTTGCTAGCGCTGTTACAAACTGGTGCGTATCATACCGACATCAGGGAGCCTCGGTGTCTATGTGTCTGACACCAACATCCACTGACAAAGCGGCAGTATTTGACGAGTTGGGTTGTTGACCTCTGCCTCTAAAACTGACGCGCCTGGTGCTCATCTCTGCTGCAAAAGGGGTCTCTTTGCCTTAGAGTCTGATGCTGTCATCTGTATTACTATATAAAACTCTACCCATCTTAAACTACTTAAAGTCATGAAAATGGGGTAAAATGTGAATGAAAAGTTAAGTTTAGTTTTTTTAATTCATCAAAAGGACAGCATGCAATGACTTTGATCATTTACCAGAAATGGAGACATGGTTGCACCAGATTTAGCGAGACACTTATTTCCATCTGTAGTCCTACTATTAACAGACAACACATGCAGCAACAATACAGAACACACAAAAGCAGATGCCACACACAACAAAGGACAGTAGGCACACACCAGACAGGACAAAAATGCAACATGGTTTACACAATAACCACATTTTTAAAGTGACCAAGTTACTATTGCAAACAATACACATTGTGCAACACAAAGTTGGCACGAAACACACAACCACAATTAAAGTGACTTACGTAGATTTCTAGAAAAAGAAACTACAACTTGCGCAACATTAAATACAGTATGAAATACACAATTACTAGATTTAAAAATGGACCAAGTTACAGATTTCTTACACTATATAAACAGTAGGTGCACATTGCACAATACAAATTACAGTATGAAATACCAATAAATACATTTAAATTGACCAGTTAGAGGTGCAGATGCCTTAGACAAGTACACACTGCACAGTACAAAGTGCAATACCAGATACACAATTAAGTACACTATAAAATTTCAAGATTAGCATGTATGTATCCATAAGGTTAATATCCAACATCTGTATAAACTAAAATAAACTCTATTGCCTATCTAAGATTAGTGCTAACATGTCTGATTGCTCAAAATCCAGTTTTTAACTTCATGGGGAAAAAAGTTGATGTTTTTTTGATCGTTGGGGAACTTATTCAATTCTTTGATGGCCCTGTATAAAAAGGCCGATTTGGCAAAAGCAGAGCTTTGTTTAATTGCAGTCACCCCTATTAGTAGACCTTTTTCGAAAATTCATCAGTAAAAATGTGTGGGAACTCTGTATTAAACAACTGCAATGCTATAAATATTTTATTTTAATTCTCGTAGGGTGACACCTTCGTCTCAGTGCATGAAAACTCTTATGGAGTCATACCTCTCCTTGAGTAATTAGTAATTATCAGACACATGCACTCACACTCTTAGAATAACACTGAGGAAAAATGTGCGGCTCCAGAGTTTCAGGTCACCATATAATTGCTTGCACCCAGTCTACCATTTAATTGCCTATACGTCGGAGAGTCGATGGTCTGTATAGTTTCCGTAATCAAACTGACATTACCCCTTCACATGCACTCGGCGAAGTGAGGTAACAGCAAGTGAGCACCACTCGCTGTTACCTCACCTCATTGAGTGTGTTTATATGCGTGAGCCTGCACTACAGTGGGGCAGCAGAGGGGATACAATATTCATTTTCAGCTCAAATAAACCTGGGAAATGAATACAGCTCTCTCACACCTCCTCTGCACCGCTCAGTCTATACGTCATACACATATGCAAACATACTACGTTGTGTTTATGTGCTCCATTTATTTTTAGACCAGAGGCAGGATATTGGGTTTCATTAAACGTCCCAGACCCCTTTCTTTTTTTTCCTCCTTCCCCGACCATTCCTCCACCTCTCGCTCACACACACACATTCAGTCCCAGGGGCAAGGTGGTGGTGCTGGTGTGGTTTCCTGCCTGTGTTGTGACGTGAGGCAATTCGGCTTGCTGGTAGAAAGGCCTCTTTGTGTCTGACTGTCTCTGCCTTTCCACCGCTGACAATTATTTTCCCCTGCAACCCTCAGCTGACAATTTGGTGTGTAAAGCCGTTGTCGTCATTCTTGCTATTTGAGAAAGAAAGACAGAAAAAAAACCCCAGAAAGACAGAGTTTAGATTTCAGCAGCTGCACCTTTCATTTTCACGGCTTTGAGTGTGACGACGGTTCAAAAAGGCTGGAAATGGCCTCAAACAGTTCAGAGCTTCTTTTTATCAGATTTATTTGCAGTATCTCTTCATGCTAGGCCACCCAGAGTTATCCGACTTCCATTTAAATTTGTGTCATTTCACATTTATTGTAAGGCCATCAAGGCAACGACCACAAGGCAATTTCTATCTCCACAGGACAAGGAAAACATCTTGCCCGTAACGCCCAAATTCGAATCACCAGCCAGTTTATACAACATGCAACAATCTCCTAAGCCAAGAAATCTGTCAGTTGAGTCCAGTTGCCTCATTACACATCACAAGCTGTGTCTCATGGGCCCCCCCTAAATCATCTGATGTGGTTTTTGGGGCCAGAGCAGAAGCAGTGGTGTCAACAGTCATACTGGTGTTTCTGTTGCAGTTTGAGCAAAAGACTATTTTTCTGTCCTCACAAACACACTCGATACACATCAGTTTTTCTTCCACAGAGTGTGCACCATTGCCAAGAAAAACCGCCACAGATCATTAGCCCTCACTGCCAGACATCCAGTTTTTCTCACAGTGATTTGCTGCTCCGCAAGTGTTTCCCCCAAGTGACTCTAGCTCTCTGTCTCCCTCTTCAGGAGCAATCGCTTCTCAGGAGATCATGCCACTGATATTTGCACCATGCCTTACTTGTCTCAGTTACTACCTTGAATATATTCAGTCATCTTTTTGTTTTAAATCACGACTGCTTCCCTATTATGTACTACAGAGCCGAGGTGCTCCCCAGTATCCCATTTAAGCCTGTGCTTTGAAATGAGCTGAACCGTAGCGCTGCCACTGCCATCGTGGTGGCAGGCGTGGGACTGAAGAACAGCTCTCCAGTATCCCACTGTGAGAGAGGCTTCGGCTTAGTTTGCTCGATGCAGCTCATGAATTTTAGTGAGAAATATTGATTTTGACTTTGCTCGCAAGCAGTGAGATGTCTTTTGCCAACACATTTTATGCTGCAAGAAAGATGTCAACAGCAGGATGAAGTATAAATCTGCTCGCTGTGGTTTGTCCCTGAGGTGGTGGTGCTAATCGTTCAGTGCCATAAACCTTTGAAAGGTAACAGTTGAACATTAAATGATGGAAACCCATGTTGAAAATGTGATGAAAATAGGGCATATTGTAGGGTTAAAATTTTTCTCAAATGTCCACAAAGATCTGATGTTTTTGTCTGTCACGATTTTTCATCTGTAGCAAGGGGTTCAGTGATGCATTTTGTTTTTATCAACACATCAAGTTTTCCACCTCAGCTGAGCATAAAAAGCTTTTTTTTTTAGACCTGTTGGTGACAGCTTTGGCTGGGCGCATTATGTTTGTGGGTTGTCTGTTCAGCCGTCTGCCTGTTTCATTTTTTAACAATAAACTCAGGAACACTTTGAGAGAATTTTTTCAAATTTGACACAAAGGTCAAGGTCACTTTGAGCTCACAAAACACATTTTTGGCATAACTCAAGGCTCAACTTGTTATGACAAAATTTCAAACAAATGTGTAATAGGACAAAATGATGATGTGAAGACATTTTATATCTCAAAGGCCAACTTCACCTTGACATCATGATGTTGTGTAAATGTACTTTTGTGGCCATTACTCAATGTCACATCTCAGGAATAAAAGGGGAGACATTTGGTTAAATACCGAATTGATGACTAATTTTGGGTGTTCACAAGGGCTGGGGTTATTTAAAAAACGAACAAACAAACAAACAAATACAATAGCATTACCCCTATTGAGATACTGATAACATTTCAGTACATCTTTGATACTGACATTTTTTCCTCATTCGATTCCTGTCATATGAGTGGAAGCATTCTTGAACAGCAGTTACAATAAAGTAGCCTCTGTCAAATAATAAAGTTGTATACACTACTTTTAGAATGAAATTGAATACTATACAGTTATAAGGAAATTAAATAAAGTACTTTCTTAATAAAGTATTGTTATAGTTAAATAAATCAAAGCAGGACCCTTGGTTTAATTTTGAAGGACTGGAGGACCAGAAAACCGGAAGTGTTGATGTTTTTGCTGTGAACTTGAAGCTTCGGGTCAACAGTTGGTTGTTAGTGTTAGCAGAAAGTTAAATAGATACAGCAGCATCTTTAACTGTGAGGATTCATTCACTGTGAGCTGGCAATAAACAAACAGCTCTCCAGTTCATTTATCACTAATGTTTGCAAGTCGCGTTGGTGCTCCATGGTCGCAAAATGTGACTAAATAGTCACAATCAGAGCTCTGCAAACACACGCCTCTCCTGCTCAGACTACCAACATGACCACTCATTAAGTTCCTGTAAGCTGGAAACAAACTAACAGCTCTCCAGCTCATATATTAATAGTATTTGCAAATCGCGATATTGTTCCTTGGTCACAAAATGTGACTAAATAGTCATGGTCTGGAGCTCTGCAAAAGCTGTGCTGTGTGTGTGTGCGTGTGTGTATGTGTCTGTGAGAGGCAGAGAGCCATAGAGCCAGAGAACTAAAACGCCACTGGCTTCTAAAAACAACATCACGATTTATACTCGATGTTTACGATGAAGTTGTTATACATATCACATGTGAAATAAGCCACTATACATCAAGTATATTCAGTACATATATGTCCCAACCCTACTTTCAAACGTTTCCATTTTTTTGATGGCATCTTAGCATGATGAACCACCAAAAACTTCACGTCACCACAGGCTGTATGGCTTATGGCTGCTGCGGCAGTGGGCCAATCACACATCACATTAAATTAAAGAACACTTGTGGTATTGGCTGTGAGCAGACGCAGTCTTTTTTCTAGATCTTAGTAAAAAAAGGATTGAAGACAGGTATTGGTTGACTGGAGAAGTTTCAATATCACTTATTTCTTTAGATATCTTAAAGGCATCAAGTACCAATACCCAGCTGCAGTGTCCACCTTGAAACCATGGTGATTGAAGGTGTGTGTGAACCATCCATATTTTGCCAAAAAATACATCTAATGCATTTTATTAAATTACTTTAAATTAGTCCAGAAGGACTTAAATGTAAACTGCAACTTACCTAGGTGATGATGTTTTCTTTTGTTTTTTTGTTTTGTTTTGGTTTTTTTTAAATCTCAGATGTTTCCACTCAGATCAGTTTTACACAATGGAAATGCACTGGTCATAATAAACAGTGAAAATGCTGTGTCAAAAAAAAAAAAAAATCAGTGAAGTCATTTTGAGATGACATGCCCCAGGGGAGAACATTATTGAAAAAGTCAAGAGATCAAATTGCTTTAGGTAGTAATTTCAGGTAATTGCTTAGCACTTTATACAGAGGACACTGAGGAAAAAGTTTTAGTTCTTCAGGGGTTCCTTCTTCTGGAGGTCTAAAAGTGCGCTGTCAAGATAATCAAAGTCAGGCGCAATGAGAGTTTGGACATTGATGGACTGTCTGTCTCCCTCAGTGAGTGATAAATTGCCTGTTGACCAGTTCACGAAATGAGACTCATTTGGCATAAATACAGCTCTTTTTACCAGCATGCATTGGCAGAAAAATAATGGCTGTGTCAGAGTGACATTAAAATTCATTTTTATACTCTATCCCACTTTCAGTTTACTGTCAAGTGGGGCAGCTCTAAACAGGATGGTAAATAGCAGCCTATGCCTCTCTTCGGGGCTTTTCCCCAGACTATTTTTCATCCGCGCTGTTGTTACATTTTCTAATCTGAAGATTAATTTTCTTGTGGGAGCCACACATTCAGCCAGATGAAATTATTAATCATGTAGAACAGTTATTGTTACACTGAAAAGCAGTTGAAGTTGAGGTTTATGAGAAGTCTGTGACATAAAATGCAATACCTTTTTGAAGATGTTTACCGACGTACAGATAAACACTTTTACAGCCTATTCAGTTACCGTAAAGATCACTTCATTTGTTTTCTTCTGCTTGCCTAAAGAGCTGCTGCCAAGGTAACTTAGAGGGAACGCTGCTGTTAAAACAGGTGAGATTTCTCACTTGAAATGAAGCCCAGACAGAAACAGGAGAGCTGCTATTTGTCTGTCAGGACCTGAGACACCCAGAAAACTAGTTAGGTGTTAGGAAGGTGTGAGTTAACAAACATCAGCGTCATCACCTAAATCAGATGACAATGACCACTCACGTCGATACACTGCAGTAAAAGAAAAAAAACACAAGCTGTTGCATGTCAAATCAAAGCTGCACTAAACGATGTTTTTTCATTAATATTGGGTCAAATGTCAACGTGCAGCCTAATGTTGAGAAAATTAAATACTCCCTCCACAGCTGAGCTTCGTGTATGGAATCAACTTGACGTTATTAATAGGAATATTTTTCCAGATATTTTGGTATATTCCATTGAATAATCACGTTTAAAATGATATGTAAAATATAGTAATCAAATTAATGGGAAATGCGATAAACTGTTTCCCACTGTTTGGATTTACATTAGATAAAACTGCATCCTGCATACTTTTCCCACAATCTCTCACCTTTTACAGTAAAGCAGAGAAACAATACAAACTCACATAATGTCAAGAAAGTTATATATTTTTTTTACACATAGGTACCTTATCAACTTCACACCTTTTCGATTCAAGTTCCTCTCACAAGCTGATGTGCCTCATTAACTCACAGTACAACTTAAGATGAACAACACTGGACCAAAAGTACCCAAAACTGTGTCAATAAATGTAAAATGATTCACATCTAAGTTAGGGATGTGCCATATCATATCACTGATGATAATACCAGTATGATTTTTAATGCTGACATATAAAACTATAACATGAATAATACAATATTTTTCTGAATTTTGTCATATCATCAATATTTTCATTATTGCAAGGGTTCCTTAACACCCCAGTCCTTATCTATATCACTATTGATACTTTTATGTGGTGGAAAGGCAAATTTTAATTTTTTTTTTTTTTTATTTATATATTTGCTTTGAAAAGTTTTGGCATTAGCAGTTTTAATTATGTTATACAAAATGATTACAGCTCATGATAGGATGTTTAACTGTTTTTTTTAAACCGGCGGACAGTCGAAAGTACTGCATTGTACAGTAAATGTAAATAGAAATACTTTTGAGTAAAAGTCCCTAATTAGAAATTTATCACCCAAGATGCTGATGTGCTTTTTATAAAAAGAGAGCAATGTTGGTTTCAGCATAAAAACTTGAGGGCATAGAGAAAAGATAAAGAACTGATGCTGAAGAAAACCCAGGACAGTCCGCTAAAAAGCTGCAGCCAAGAAGAACTGATTGGTTATTTAGACCCTCTGTTACCACAATATGTCATTCTCCAGCGTTGTATGTTTAGCTGTTGAAAAATTATACCTTCGCTGCGAAAACTGGTTCAGTCATTGTGTTGCTTTCTATTGATATTTTTTTTACAAGGCTCGGTCCAATTTTTGGCAATGGGTTTGATGCACTAACAGAACAAAGTGGAGTGGCTCAACCAAGAGAGAACGACCTGAATCTTTAATAAACAGCAAGACACTACAAATAGGAGACGGTGTAACCGCAGAATGAAAACCCTCAACGGCTCAACCTCCTTTAATGAAATGTTAACAGAAGTCTTTGATGGAGGAGGTCCAAAAAAAAAAAAAAGAAAGCCCAGCAGGAGAGTAAAGTTTACCTCAGCTCAGACTCCGCTTTTTGATTCTTCTTTCTCAAAAGTTTGTAATATTGACACGATGAAAAGCAGGGGTTGCAATTTGGAAACTTTTGTAACACCATTAATGACTGATTAATCGATCATAAAGGATTTAAATAAACAAGAAATGTAATAAATCACTCAATAGGCTGTGCAATATTGTCAAAATATGCAATATGTCTCAGTTAGCTTTGACTGTGAAAAAATGATATTCTTTGAAATAAGTAATATTTTCATGTTATCTTCAGATAACGATTAATTGATTAATTTGGACCATTTGAAACAATGGTTAATTAGCGTTATAACACTGTTGTAATGTGGTCACAGCTGTGTGACTTTTCAGTATTTTACAAAAGCCTAAATGCAACTCAGCCAGTCATAATAAAGGATCCGAACTATTTGTTTCATAAACAACATCGTAATGAACTATTAAGCACTTTTGGACTCACTCTTATAGACTATACAGTTTGTACTTTAGGTCTTCATTACTGTGATCTCCCACTGGGGATACTTTATTTCCTCCTGACATGATGATCATTGTAATTAATTTAACAGGTGGTCTACATTTGGATAAATCCAGTTAAAAGATTCAACAAGGAAATCCAGTTTCCTTGTTCCTGTATGAATCTTTTAACACGTTTGGTCTACACTTTGTTATTGTAGATAGTATCCCATCTGATTTGTGAACACTATAAATATCTTGCCGCACGGCTGTGTGGATCAGTCTTCCTGTCAATTTTGGCAGCCACCTGTGTTGCCTATACGGAGATTAGCCACTGGAGAATCTTCCAATATCGACAACTTCTTTAATGAGGTTGTTGCTGCCAACCTCGTGTCTGTATTTTCAGAGCTGAACTGTGCTGCTGATGAAAGCAGATCCAAATAGGAACGTTTATGTGTTATGTCACGGTCTTTAAAGGAATGAAATAATGAAAAAAACTTCTATAGCAGGCTGTTACTGCAGAATTTTATAAAACAGCTCAAACATGAAACCAAAAACAGAAAAATGCTATCTGAAAAAATTAAAGGTTCACTTAGAAGCAGCCTTAAATGATCCATTATAATGCTTAGTAGGATAAAACTAAACCAACCAGCTTTGGAAACAAGGAAAATAAATCTGATTAACAAATTAAGAGAAACATGAAACCAAAGCAGAAAGCAATGAGATGTAAAAAGAACAAATAGAAAACAGGGATTAAATTATGCAAACACAAATAAAATGTGTGTTCTCCAGACTTTTCTTTTCATTTTTGTTTTATTGAGAGAAAACACTTGACACCCTGATTCACAGTTTTATATTATATTATATTATATTATATACATTATGTGTCACAATATTCGCACAAGCAGTATGTGGTTGACTTTCACAGAGGTCAAGAATATCACCTTTAGCTTTCTCCCTGTTTAATTTATTTTCCTCTTCTATACAAAGTAATACATAAGTGTTCTCTTTGATCTTGTGAAAGAGGAATAAAAAAGCTTTTGCATAATTCCTCTTTAAGTAGATGTTGAAAGAGCTTTCTTTATGATTTAGGATAAAACTAAGTGGATATCCTTGAAATCTACTGTATAAACAGACAATATTTTAAATTAATCATCATCGTGGTGATAGACTGAGGAAAAAGCATTATGGCAAATGTACAGTTATATCAGGACTACGTACCGGGTCTGAGTGCAACTCAAAATTATTGGCAGTGGCGGTTAAAACCGTCAGGCCATCAGCCATTTGGCAAACAGGAAACGGCTCAACAGAGGGACACTGACATGTAAACGTGTTTAGTTAGGTTAGCATATGATTGGATAGATCTACACATTTGAACGTCCCTTATAAATGCTACAAAAGAAACATTGTCGGCTTTAGCACCTTGTTTGTTTTGGATGACAACCAAAGACAATTATTACAATTTATAATTATTTATGTGATGTTTTAATCTTTTATGGTCAAAAGCATAAAAGAAAAGGGTGGCAGCGTCTTGTGTAACAGATTGTGTCAAATGGACATATGAAATAATAATTATAATGGTCGCAGGCCTTTGAATCAAACAAAATTGTATCTTGTAACTTTATGGCTGATGTGAGTCCTCCATTTTGTTGGAGATGTCCAAAAAATGCAAATTTCTGTGTCTTAATCACATCTTTGATGTTGATGTGGAAACTATTAAAGAACTGGTACATGTACGATAATACTGATATGACATAAATGCGACCGGCTGTTTAACACTATTCATGTTCTGCGCCATATTTTCTGCTTTGGAAACACACACCTCACACGTTTTGCAAATATTTTTCTCTCTTTCATTTATTTCTCTCTTTCAAGCACAAAGCTTTGATAACTTAAGAATGGGTTTGTTTAAAATGTGCAGGAAAGCTGCAGCGTCCACAGCAGAGACACAACAGAGATAATGGCTAACATTAACAGCTGTGTCATAGAGGAGTGAGCGAGCTACAGTACACGGAGTACAATGAGTACACATGAGTACCCTGTGGCCTTTGCTTTACTGGCTGAAACCTTTTTAGTGAATCAAGCCACATTCTGACTACTTGCTGTTTCCTGTAACCTTTATTTAACTCGACTTGTCTCCGAATGATGTAAGTCTCCTGTACTGTACATGTGTTCAGCACCACAGTGCTAAATAAAAAAATAATAGAGTTTAGACTAATAATTGTTACTGAGGTCATCATTTCCACGTACACTGGTGCACAGTGTGGGCAGATCTAGTGTTCAGGGATAGTGAGTCACTGTTGTTGTTGAATTATTGTCTGTTCCTTTATTGTTTTTTTTGTTTGTTTTTTTCAGCATCTGAAAATAAGCAATGAGGATTTTTCTATAGGTCTAATGTTAAGTTTGCCATTTAGTACCATATGACTGCTTTATTGTACACAGATGGCTATGATGGAGTGAAAATAAAAAATAAAATAAAATGCACTCAAGTCTCTTGCTATGACATGTGTGTCACTCCTTGACATTTAAAGATAAAGCTTTTCTTTATACTCTACAAACTGCACTCAAAAGTGGGTGGTCAAATGCCACTTAAACTGACAAAGTCATCGCCAGCATTTTACGGCTCAGGCTAGCACTGATTCCATTTCATCCGTCAAAGGTTGTGTACTTGAGGCGGATTTATAGTTGTGTATCAGCTATGCTATAACCGACACATTTGACCAACGCCACTGTGAGCGTTTATTCTCACTGTCACTCTACAGTTACACCTTCAGAATACCAGTTGGTAATGAGGTTTCTGTGTAAAGTGCTGTAAAGTTTGATTTATTCAAAACACAAATTAAACATGGCTTAGTAGTGACAACTTCAAACACAAGTACACAAATTTGTTTATAATGTAACTCCCAAGTCTAACCGGCAAAGCCCTTTTCTTTTGCTGGACACATTTTCCAAACAATCAAAGCAAACTAAAGTTATTGGCACAAGTGTGTAAAATAGTCTACGGCAGGCATACTCAGCTGACTTTGCTTTGGGGACACTTTTGTAAAATGACCAGAGGCCAGAGCAACAGCCCCATTCATGTTTCTAGAAATTTAGGGCATTTCTAGGATTTTAGGACATTTCTAGGATTTTAGGACTTTTCTAGGATTTCATTACCATTCTAGGATTTTGGGATATTTCTACAGTTTTAGGACATTGTTATGATTTCAGGACATTTAGGATTTTAGGACTTTCTCGGATTTCAGGATATTTCTAGGACTTCAGGACTTTTGTAGGATTTCAGGACATTTCAAGGATTTTAGGACATTTCAAGGATTTTAGGACATTTCTAGGATTTTAGGACATTTCAAGGATTTTAGGATGTTTCAAGGATTTCATGACTTTTCCAATATTTCATGACTTTTCCAAGATTTCATGACTTTTCCAAGATTTTAGGCCATTTGTAGAATTTCAGGATGTTTGTAGGATTTCAGGACATTTCTAGGATTTTAGGACATTCATAGAATTTTAGGACATTCATAGAATTTTAGGACTTTTAAAAGATTTAAGGACATTGGTAGGATTTTAGGACATTGGTAGGATTTTAGGACATTTCTAGGGTTTTAGGACATTAGGGGCTTAGAGAGGACTGCTGTCGGTTCAAGTGTATATTGTAGTTTTCCTCTGCTCATATGAAACTAGGATAGATGCTTTCTTGGATCTTCAGCAATACATCCACCATGTGTGAAGTTCATCGGATGAACGGTTAAGAAAATCGACAGACAGACAGAAAAAGACTTCCTCCATTTTATAGTTTGATGTGGAGCTTTACCATAGCTACATCTCTAATTGCAGGATAATGCATGATTGAGTTAAAGATGAAATATTTCATTTATCTCAACCCCTCCTGTTTAATAGGTAAAAGGAAACTTACTGAAAAAATGATTTCACATAAAGAAATGGACACTTTGTTTTATTGTTCAAGGTTGAAGCTTAAGTGAATAGTCACAATGTCAGAATAAGCGTAGAAACAAGACAATACTTAATGTAAAGCAGGAAACACACATTATTGATGACCACAGTCCTAATGGATGTGCATTACTCTCTGCGGAAGAAACGCAGCACAATTAGCACATTAAAAAGCAACAATCATTCATTTGCGTCAAATTAAACATGTTAAGACCTGTTTTACAGAAGCACACAGATAAAAAAAAAATGAATGGCTTTGTGATGCACTTCATTACATGTCATTTATTTTATGTTGGATTTGCTGATGAAACTGAGTGACATTTAATTTTGTTAGCTAAGATCATAATTATAGATGGAGCTCTTATCACTTTCTGCCAAAGTAGAGCAACTCATTTCAATGAAATTAAAGTTAAGGTGCCTTTTTTTTCTCCAGTAAAACATGTTATTTTGTGTTGCTATGATGTCCATGTTGTGCTAAAACTGTAATTCATATCTACAACTGATGTTGGCTGGTCATAGATAAAGGTTTGTCCACTTCCCAAATCTTATTTCAGTAAATGAGAGGGCCTTTTGGTTGCCTATATATCGCTAATTATCGCAGGCAAAAACACTCTGGTTTTCCTTTCAAGACACTTTGAAGTTATTCAAATGGAGCCCTAATGACAGCAAATCCCACAGTATCTAAAATTCAAATGCGAATCACATTAGCAGATTTTCTATGAAGTCTGATTTTGAATGTCATTGTGTGGGATGTTTAGAAAAGGACTGCATCGAGAAAGTGGTGAGCTGGCAGCGGTTCTGTAAATATATTAACAAAGAGTGGCTGTATTTCCATCTTTAGACAGCTGCTCCCTGAACAAGTTCTCCTTCAAAGGCCACACGACGGGTCGCCTCCACTGTTTAGAATTTAGTCCACCAGACAAGATCTTACAGGAGTGTTTTTCCTCAAAGATGTGACAACCGATTCCAATAAACAACACCTGGATGTACCAGGTGAAAGTGCACGTGTATGCCTGTGTATGTATGCGCATTTTTCTGCAACGTGCACGTGTGTTGAGGAAGGTGTGAATGTTTGTGTGCGGGAGACAAAAGAAAGGTAAACACTGCCCATGCTTCACTGCCAGCTCCTACTTATCACATTTGGCAGCACAGAAACACACATTCAGTCGGATGCTGGCTTTGTTTCATTGGATCCTCAACCCCTCAAAAAAAGAAACTTTAACCCTGTGTTATCCTGAGCTTACTGTTTCACTCCTCATTTACATGTGGAGATTTTTTCAGATGCAGTCTTTTGACACCATCTCAGACAAACACCAAAAAGTTCTTTGATTGGAATTTCGAAATAAGCTTCACAATATCATTATGAAAATAGACAGCAAACATACATCTGTTTTGGTCGATTTTTTGTGTCCAATCGACAACAAATGAACACCTTCAAAATCCAGACAGATTTTTTTTTTTTTTAAACAAATAGTGTGGCAGTTTGGGAAATGTTTTTATGCACTGTCTTGCTGTCATTTTCTGTTGAAATTACATTCAACAACAGATTTTGGATGTTTGGTTTGCCAAGTGAGATATTCAGAAAAATCTTAAGTCTTGTTTATATATTAGAATATAAACGCTATTTACAAATTACAAACTCATAATTCCAGTAACAACACAGCATTAAGATGGAGCCAGAAGGTGATTAATTTACGTCTGCATTAATGTTAGAAGTATGCCAGTAGGTATAGCTGCGGTTGAAGCAGCTACATGACTTGCCCACCATCTGTCCATTATCGGCCGCCTTTGCTCCTCGGTACCAGAAGTGGAATCGCTGAGGAAAATGCTGAATTAGCAGTTAGCTAGCTATGAAGTGTTGGGTTAAAAGAGAAGCGGCCAAGGTTAGAACTCGTGTAAGGGTTATTGTTTATGAGGTAAATCATGTCTGCAAGTATAATGAATAAAGCAAATGTATAAAATTGATTTTGATATGTTTTGTCTCATATTTAGTCACTACAGGTCACGTAGTAGTACAGTTTAACTAACCGTGGCGGTAGAGTGATTGTCCTGTAGGTTGGCGTGGTGTTTAGGCTTCAAATGGATTGTGGCTGCAGCTAAACGTGTCTGAAAATATGGGGAAATAGATATAAAATGTTCCGTGCAATGTTCAAAAAATACAACCTACAAACCTACAACCTACAAACAATGCTAAAGCTCAATTATTCATAGATGTTGTGTTGCTTGTTCAATCTGCACAAAACCATATGAATATACTATTCATGTTTTGTTTTTGGAGTTTTTTGGAGGGAAAGTGTGGGAAATGGAAGGAAACGTCACGTAAAATGCCACATGATAGCTGTTAGGGCTGCCCCTTGCAAGTTAAATATTTACTACTCCTTTTGAGCGTTCGTGATTTTGTTTTTGTCAGTAAGTGTGCAGTGTACTTGTGGGGATGTTTCAGCCCCCGGATTTAGCCAGAGTGTGAGCGCTTCTCACTGTCACGCTGCTTTTTGCTACAGGTAGCTGCAGACCCAGGGTGAGTCTGAGTGAGACGGAGGAAGCTGCGATTAAGAGGCTTTAAGCAGTTACGCTTTTTTCTTCCTTCTGCTTAGAAATGGTGAAATTACAGCTCATTACAATATAATCTCTGGCTTTTGTTTTATATCCAGTGTCAATAAAAATGTTGCACATTTTCCAGACTGTCTTCAGCACAGTTAGCCCATATTGGCCTGAAGGGCTAATTTGGCTTGTTTACTATAATAACTGAATATCACCGTCACAGTGAACATCCTGCAGTATCCTGTTTAATGTCTGTTTGGAGAAAAAAAAAGGAACAAATAGTAGAGTTGTACAGCCATATCCAATTTCGTTACAGCCCTAATAGCAGTCGTGATGTTCTTATGTAACTCCCTGCAAGAAAATGAAAATATATTTTCTCCCAAAATGTCAAACTATTCCTTAAAAACTTACTAACTGATTTCACACAATGACAGATACAGAAAAGGCTGGATTTTCCACTTTCTCTCCAGTGATAAGAACAAATGTTAACCACATAAATTAGAGAAAAACATGTCCATAGGCATCTGTTCCAGAGTAATAATTGTCCATTCAAAATGCACATTCAGCCTTCAGTCATTTCCCAAAATACCATACTCTCATGTGTAGTAGAATACATAAAACCATCAGCTATCCAAATGCAAAGTAGTTTATACCAAAGCTGCAGACCTTGTCAGCCATGATTTTAGAGGGATTAGGACTGCCGACAGCTTTCAGGCAAAAATCTCCTCTTTCGTCATCAGATGTCTGTGACTGTCCTCTGTTATTTGGCTGTGGTGTTTGGCAGCTCGATGGATGATGTTAGTGCCTGGCCTTGGCAGTCAAACAGGTAATATATTGTGCCAAACACTGTCAGAGTCCATCTGTATTATGAGTCTCTGTTTCCCCACATCAATTGATTAATTAGCTGTATTCATTAACATGACCGAAACATGTCTGCCAAACAGTCTGTCCTTTTCTAATCAGCCAGTTGCTCTATGAAGACTTTAACACAATGTACCCATGGCATGAAAATGTCTATTAATTTGTTTTCTTGCGGAGATTGCTCTGGATACAAACAATAATCTCATTCTTGCAATTTTTAATTGCCTGATTCAATTTGTTGCATTGTTGTTGTTGCCTTCCTCTGCAGCAACAAACTTGATCTCAGCGTTGGCAGTCCTGGAAGCCATGCTGCTATCTCTGACCTTGTGCTTGAAGAGAAACGGAAAGGTTTTCCTGAAGGATTTTTGGAAGGTGGCTCCCATGAAACCATATACAATGGGGTTGACTGAAGAGTTTGCATAGGACATGCAGTTGGCCCATGTCTTGATCTTGTATGTGGCGTAGTTGGGCTGGTAGTTAGGATAGAAAGACTGGAAGAGGACAAAGATTTGGATGGGACCCCAGCAGATGGCGAACAGGAGGACAATTACCACAACCATCTTTGAGACTTTGCTCCTGATGCTGATAGTTCTCTCAGACAGGAGGTTGACCTGCGGAGGAAAAGATGAGAGGAGAGGTGTGTTCAGACCATAGACTTCATATAAAGATGGACCACATTTCTCTGCTTTCTCCCACGGTACAAAAAAGCCGAGCCTGGATATGGCCACGGCCATAGTTTGCTGCTGACAGTATTTGAGTTCCTGCTGTTGGACCAATTGCAAGTAGAGTCACTGATCACGAGCACACAGAGTGACACCCACAGATGTCAGTTATGGCACACCTTTTTTTTTTAAATACCATCAGTTAAAACCAAATTTGAAAGCATCAGGACAATAAAAACTACCTAAAATGACTGAAACCAACTTTGAGAAAAATTCGTTTGATGTGTACTTAAATTTTTTAGTTTGGCCCATGTCCCATTCCCTAACATTGAGGGAGCGGAGTTTTTGACCTGTACTGCAGCCAGACTGTTGTGGGCGATTGAGATGTTTTGGCTTCATATTTTGGGAATTGTCATGTCTACCATCTGTACTATACTGTCTATGGTTCAGACAAAAAACGTCGATTTTCACCACACATTTTTGCAAAGTTAACCACTGAAACGTTTTTGGGCAGACTGTTTTTTCAACCTTGTATCAACTGTACAAATTTTAGCAATGAGATAGATGTTGGCTGACTGTTTGCGCTGCAGGATGAACTTCTACTAAAAGCCCCAGGCTTGAATGTTTTGCTGAAGTTAAAACATTTTCAATTCGAACACTGTAATTCATTTGGAGCTGTGATGAACGTGCATGTCATTTGATGCTAAGCAAGTAGTGGGTTTGTGTAATGCTTATCAGTTCAATTTTCCAGAAAAAAAAATTAAATTAGAAATTGAAAAATTCAATTTTCTAAAATTGTATTTTTTTGCTCGTCAGATCGATACGTTATTGAGATTCTAAAGTCATTTTGAAAGAACGGAGAGGATAAATTTCTATTATTATTCTATGTTTGTTGTACTGCAGTCTAATTGGCTGGCTGAGGTTGTTTGTCTCGCCTGCATTCAGGGATTACATCTGGTCATGGCCACGCACAGATACTGCTGTTGTGCGAGTCAAATCGTTTTTTCCATACACATGCACATTTGTCAGAGAAGGCAACTCATGGCGGAGACTCTGTTTTTATGTAAATATACTGCATATAACCCGAGAGCTACATATAGGGATTTTTCTGCGTTCCCCAGGAGGGAAGATCTAAGCACACTGGCCCATTTAGCTGCCATGTTGTTATTGGAAAGCCAAACAAAGTAACATTAGATCCAGAGGTGGAAGTTCATACGTCCTTTACTTAACTATTAATTAACTATTAATTATTATTACAGGAATTCCAAAACACTAAAAGTCATGCATGAAAAATCCTACTTGAGTCAAAAAAGTGTTAAATGAGCAAACTGAAAACAGCTGCTTCAGCTAAAAAACACTGAAAGCGTTGAGGGTCAACCAAAACATTGAAGTCGCAGGCAGTAAAACTAAAACAGTGAACAAAAAGATGCTGAAAAGCTGCATACAACTAAAGCAAACTGCCGACTTGGATTATAATTCTCTGTGGATTTGTTACTTTGAGTGACTCCTTTCAGATTACACATTTCATCCTCTGTTATTGTGTAAAGCCGCTTTAAAGAAAGGTGCTTTAAAAGACATTTTCAGAGACAACTTACTTCAGAGCAACATAATAAATATAAAAGGTTGTGCCACCATATAGAGAAGAGACAAGCTTTTTAACTTTAAATGAGACAATTAGTAAAAAGGGTTTGTAGTTAAACCTTTGAAACCTGGAAAAGAAAAATATGTAAAGAAGGCAATGAACAGCTTAACAAAAAAGACCCAAAGATTTTTAAAAAATAGTGAAAAGTTGCAAGAATATTACCCTAAATTAGCAAAAAAAAGTAAGAGAACAAAAATAGGAAATGACCTGAAGAAGGTGCTAAAATAAAATAATAATAATAATTATAAATAATAAAAAATATACATTTTTCTGCAACTCAACTTTTACTATATAATTATAATAAATATAGTTTTCATATATTTTTTTTCCCAAGTTAATGATTCTCTCTCTCATTTTATTAATCTAATTTTTGGGGGATATTTTTTTTGGTCACCTTTTACTCTTTTTTTCAATTTGCAGGACATTTAATGCCAAGTAGCATTTTCCCCCTTGTTTTTGAAACAAATCAAAGCAATTTTTTAATGAGAATGTTTGTTTTGTTCTGTTGTGAAATCATAGTTGATCGTCGGCTGTTTCCCGTCTTTACGAGGCTGAACCATGAATAAATAAATAAATGAATCTTCTGATAGCCCTAGTATAAATACTTGGGAAAGGTGTCAAATGCTGTACAAGAAAACTGATGTCATTTCTGGTTTCAGAGGGTTAAATCTTAAAGCTAAGTTAGTCAATTAAATTAAGCACCAAACAAACCTTGTCCGTACCTGATAGTTGTTGTCTACGGGCTCCACAGTGGGCTGACCCACCCTCTTCACCATCAGAGTGTAGCAGAAAGAGATCGTGAGGACGGGCAGCAGGTAGGCAGCAATAAACTGGTAGAGGATAAAAGCTCTCTCATGTGTCTTTGAGGGGAATCTCTCCATGCAGTACTGCCTGGGGCCGTACCAGTACCCCTCCTCTATACGCTGGTACATTAATATTGGGGTGGACAGGATGAAGGAGCCTGGGAAGGGCAAGGAACATGTAAGAGGAATTAACTGACATCATGCAAACTGTTTCCCTTAACTACTTCATATACAGTTGGTCCTAATTACTCATTAACTGTGGTGAATTAATGAAGAGTAGAAGACTAAATGTACCTAGAGTAAATGGTGGGAGAGTAGTTTTCATTGAAAGAACAGGACGTACCAATCCAAATGCAGATGCTGACGATCATGGCTACTCTTGGTGTGCGGTGGCGGAGAGATTTCAGAGGGTAGACCGTGACGTAACAGCGGTCCCCGCTCATGGCTGTTAGAGTGATACAAGTGGCTTGGACTGTCACCTGGAAAAGACAGTGAAATATAGACGTGATTTATTCCGTTCTGCAAATGTGTAATCTTCAAAGACATGCACTGTGATTCCAACTCTGTCCCCTAGAAAATGCATTTTTATTTTACTAATTTGCAAGAGCAAATATATTTTTGGAGAAATGTTACATTTTTTATCAGCATAATGAGGAAATGTTATTTATAAACACGTCTTCCAGGTAACAAAATGTTGCTACTGACGAAATCAGCAAAATGTCAACTGACAACTAAATTTATTTATTTTTACATTATACACCCATAAGTACTGAAGCATGATTACACTACTGTATGTTCAAAACACTTGAACATAGCAAGCACTTGGTTAACCCATTGAAAACTGGGCATATTGTCTTGATTTCTTTGAAAAATGTAGGAAGAAGGCAATAAGCAACTTAAGAAGAAATGAAAAATTAGCAAGAAATTATTAAAAAGTTCAAAGAAAATTACGTGAAAATAAGCCGAAAAGAACAAAATAACCACTCAGATTTCTAAAATGATTTGTTTTTCTTTCTGTTCTGTACATACTTTTAAATATATAATTGAGAGAAATCATGACAATTTGCTCAGGTTTCAAAGGGTTAAAGGAGCTCTATATGACATTAAGAGCATATTTTATAGCAGCAATTCAGGCTTCCTCGATGGATCTTATAATCCAGGCTCCTCTGTTTGATTTTGTGGTAGACGGTCCAGATGCATGTGCAGATGAGTCCCTGTGAGTGTATCCAACCGGCTTCCTCATCACCAACGCTCTGCACTACGCTCAAACGGCAGCTACTACTGAGATCAGGACAACGCCGTCGTGGAAGTAAAGTACTCATCCTAAGTGTGGTATTAATGTTAGCTTTGTTAGCACTGTTGTCATAATAATTTTAAAATATATATTTTAAAAATTAATAATAATAATCATGATAATAATAATAATAATAATTATAATAATAATAATAATAATAATAATAAAAAGTTAATTTATAAAGTGCTTTTCAAAACAAAGATTAAAAAAAAGCTTTATAAGGTTGATTTCAAGAAAAACAACATAATAAATGACGGTATAATATGATAATGATTATGGTAATGAAATAAGATTTAATTTTAAGAAAAATTGTGCTGTCAGCACTGTTAGCTGTTAACTGCTGGCTCAGCCACTTCCATGTTGAGAGCAACCTCTTAATTATAGATGCGCTCTGAATATCAGACAAGCTGGTATACATTTAGGTAAAGATCGTGGTCCTGGACAGGGTTATAAATAAAGACAGTCCAGGCGGTACGGCTGCACGCGGGCCTGTGATGTGTGCGGGCCACACATGATGGAGACTGGACTCTTCAAGAAACTTTGCTAATAATATATCAAAATAGCTCTTAAATCCCTTTAAGAGGCCCTTTTATTACTATTAATGAGATACCACATGGTACTATATATACTCTTAAATATACAAACCCATCTCTGTCATGGTGTGAAACAAAACGCTAAAAAGCAAACCATAGCAGAATCATAGGCTTAATATTCATACTATAAAAACTTGCAATAAACTATTGAAAACTATTCAATGAAATTAATATTTTCTTATTTTCTTTGGTATTTATGTCATATACAGATGTAATAATGATCGCATGCCAGTCTTAAGTCCCTATTTGACCATGTGACAAGGCAAGATAAGATCTTTATTTTATCCGTTAAAAAAAAAAAAAAAAAGTCAGTTCAGTGACCTTTCAGCAGCAGCAGCACAAGAAATCCACAAACTATGCAAATATAAAGGCTTTCTTGCTAAGTCGGCCAGAGTAAATGTCATGATGTGGTAGTGTGGTCCCAGTGACACACCCAGTCTATGAATCATTATAGTGAGCTAACCAATAGCCTAGTAGATGTTGGCTATTCCTAGCATTAGATAACCGTTATATTTACATATTTTTGGTTGCAGGGGTAACCAGTCAGAGCCAGAGTGAGAGTCATTCAAATAGGTGAGTACAATTGCCTTTTCAGGGGGATTTGGGGTATCTGATGGGCCGCTGTGCCCCTGTTTAAAAGGTTGTTATCATTTCAGAGTCTGGTTGCCACAGGGCTCCTGTTTCATTTTGTGTTTGTGCTTCTGTAGGTAAACTGCATGTGTGCCGCTGTAGCTGGACAATTTTTAGGACATGGTGTTGTTTGTTGATGAGTATTGCAGCTCTCTTCTCTTGTATTTACTATTTCTCTTGCCTCTGTGTTGAAGAGGAGTGCGGTTGTTGTGAGTGGGGAGGTTATTGTGCTAAAAATGCCTGAAAAAGTCTGCAGTCATTTCAGCACCACAGTGATACAGACAGCCCCTCCGCTCTCTCATTGTGTATCAGATCTGTCACAGAACTATGCTCCATATATGCCTAACATGTGTGCACGTGTGTGTGTGTGTGTGTGTGCACTAGGGCCCGTTGTTACCAAGTTGCACCACTGCTCTGAGATTAATATTGCAAAAGTCAAGTGGCAATACAAAAATATAGCACTTCTTACACAAGGACAAACGTTGCATAATGAAGGTAACTTTGATGGTTCCCTCAAAATTTGTTTGACAAAAAAGTTGTATATGTCCATGATTTCTTTGAAAGAGGATTAGTGATTTTGTGGTTTGCTGATGTCAAAACCCAAGATGACAGTTAAGAGCAATGTATGCAGAAGATTGACATTACTGAGACAATTTGACATGTCACATACACACTGAGGGAGGAATGTCCAGTAAAAGAAAAACAACATGACTTTACTGTGATCAGCAAGGGCTCACTGTTTTGCTTTATAGATTTAGAGATATGATCACAAAGTCTGCCTCAATCCTGCTTTCCCCCTTCTGACTCTCTGTCCCTCCCTACATCTCCCTGCATTGCCACTCTACCTCCATCCACCAGATAAGTTTCACTTTCACTGTGCCTGGTGTTCTACTGCTCCATCTGTGCCCAGAGTATGCTCTGTGGTGCACTGAAAAAGTAAATTTAGGACTGGGTGATATCGCTGAAAATGTTATCACAATAAAAATGTACATATCAGTTGATATCAATAGTTATTTCAGTGGAAGTTGAAGAAACCAGAGGGTTAATTGTGGTTCAAACTATTATTTATTGTCAGAATATGACATGCATTTATCAAATGGCAAAACATTTCTCAAATCAGAGGTAGATTCAAAACGGTTATAATCAAAATAATGTCAGTGTTAAAACAATAGTGTAAACAGACAATTCACAGTTTTGTGCTGCAGCATGTAAACTCTTTGTCCAGACTGTTTAAAACATTTTGTGTTTTAGCAGATTATGTGAAAATAATATGTAGACAAAACACAAATCTAAATTGTGTTCAGTATTTCTGTATAATGTTTATCACCAAAATATTAATTTATTTACTATTTCACTGTCAAAAACATAACAAAAGAGGGATATTAATGATGTTGTGAAGTGGGATCATTTTGGGGCTGTGATGAAATGAATTCAGTCAAACATCATGATGGTTTTGAAAAATTCCTCAATATCGACATTGTGACGATATTGTAGGGTTGTTGGTGCTTTCACAAATATTTAGGCAAACATAAAATTCTCAATAAATAATCAGCAGTAATGTGGATTTAATGACTAAGTAGGTAAAGACAAACAGCAGTACCGCTAGAACAGTCTGGTAAGTTCACAAAATTACATTGCTTTAATGCAGCCTTTAAAACCAGGAAAAGACAACACTTACAATATTACAATATCCGAAATCTGAGACAATATGTACTCTCATGTTATTATACCGACATAATGTCAACATATTAACAACCCTAACCAAATGGTATACACATTCCAGTAGTGCTCTAAATGAACAATCCAGCTCCAAAAATATAAAATCAGTGCATTTCGGTAGTTGTTTTGATTTTGATGGGCCGTCACAAATAAATGAATGTCTTGGAAATCCTCACCAAACACTGGGCGTAAAAAAAAAAAAGAAAAAAAAAAAAGCTCATGTAGGAAATGTAAAAGTTGTACAACAGATGTAGAATGTCAGTAATTATCTTTACTGCAACAAAAAAAATACAGTATCTACAAGATAAAAAACTACTCCACACAGGCTTCTAGATGAAGATATTTTTCTTCAAAAGCCTGTCACAAACTTATAAGATCTCCGAAAATAGTTTGTGGCCTGATAACAACAGAATTTAGCTTCCACCTTTCTAATGCTGCCCTGTGCATTCAGCCTCATTAAGAAGCAAAAGAGAAGTTTAAGCAGCATTGTTTTGTCCTCAAGAGACCCACTTTATTTGAGACTCGCTCTCCAACTTGTCTGAGTTTTTGCTAATGAGTACTCGTGCTTTTAAACTGAAGAGCATACAGGAAGAGCGAGAGAAAAAAAAATGGCACGCAGAGTTAACAGGAAACCGGGCGCAGAGCTTGAGGCTGCATTTGCGATAAGTGTTTTTAATTAGCATATGAACAAATCAGTCAATTTCATTCTTAATAGGGTTCAATGATGCTTGATTCAGTTAAACTCGGGGACATAAGAAGAATGCTAAATTTAGGTCAAATTTTGGATCCATGTTATTAAAGAAATGTTCAGGTTGGCTACTGCCTGAGTTTGACTCAGTCTCCGGCATATTTGATCTCACATCACCTACTGCTGCTCATCCTTTTACTCAAGTCTCGCAGTCATTATGTTTCACGGTAGAAAGCCCTCAGACTAGAAAGTTTCTATTGATGTCTTCCTTTCATACACATCTGTACATCGATTTTCAGCAGAGGAGGATCAGACAGAAAAGAAGCCTTACATTTCTTTTTATCTTCCTCTCAAAAATGATATTTCCTTCACTTCAAGGACCACTCAGGGTTGTACTGCCTTATAGGTTCGTAAGCTTACCCGTATTACTTTGAAATGTGTGCAGCCAGGGTGACAAATGACAGGTCAGGAGTTCTCTGTGCTCTTTTCCAAAGAGTATCTAATTTTGGCCCTCTTTTGTCTATGTATCTGCCTCTCACTCTTTCTCTCCACCTCTTATCTGCGACTGTGAAGCCAGCACCCATAACCCTCCAGAGGTTTGGAGCGCCACATCAGTGTTTCAAAGGACATGATGAGAGAGACAGAAAGAGGTCGTGACCAGTTCAATGTTGAGGCCTCTTAGGACGTGGGGTACCACAGTCCCTCAATTATTTAATACTGGTGCATGAGAAACACACTACCCTTTTATCTTTAATGCATAATGTGTCTTCAGAGAAATGGGCTTGGACATTGCGAAGGGAATATATTTATATCTGTAGTCTGTATCTTCTGTCATATCTTTGTTCTCATTTCTTTTAGTGTGTTGAGGAGAGATTGAGTTATGTTTTATTAAAGATGGAGTTATGTCTTTCCCAGAAAACAGTGGAATGTGACTGTGTCTTTAAAGTCCTTGGTGACAGGGTGCACAATTTATCTCTATTTATCACTTCTGCCCAGCAGAGCCATTTCTGTCAAACATTTCACCTCTAAATGTAAACATATTTAGCTTTTTAGGGACATTCTCCTGTTGATCAGAGGGATTTACCACAAAGCAAGATTAATGTCTTGGCGAGGTGTGTTGGATCTAAAGCCTGGCTTTTTCATCCTATGAAGGTGGCTCTTTTTAAGCTGGCTAGATCGCCATGGTAACATATGGCAAACTTGACCTGGCTGGTTGGGAGCAGGTTATGTTCCAAATTTAGCTTGACGTTGGCCAAAAAGTGCTTTTCACAGCTTCTTTGAGTAGCACCACTTTATATCACTATCAGTATATAAGAGATACAGATACTCAGCTGGGAGAAACTATTATAAAAATACACTTTATTCAAATTGCTGAGCTGTAACGTTACACAAATGCCACCAAACGACGCTGTGAACAAAGCTACAGTAGTGCTTGTATGCATCAGTCATTTTTTTGTGTGTGTGTGTTTACACAGGAACCGACAGTAGCTTTTACCAGTGATGCAAAAAACCTGAGCAAGAATATTGTTTTATTGACACGGTTGTTGTTGCTTTCAGGAAACTACAAAATCTGTTGGTAGTGTTGTTGTCCACAGTGACTTCAAAAAGCTTCTATAAAATCCCAGAGAACATTAAACATTAACAAATCACTTTATTTTTGTAATGACGATGTTTTTTTACTTATGAAATGCGGTATAATTCCTTCAAATCATACAATAACGTTACCAAGGTGGATTATGTTTATGTTACGCGAAGACGTTCTATAGTTTTATTTGGCCACTATTCGCCTTTGAAGACTTTACACGTGCTGTTGCTTTTGGAAAAAAAACTCCTATTTAAAAACAGCCCAAAGTCCAGTTTTTTCCTCGTCAAACTCATAAAGATTAAAGAATACTAAGACAACATAATGTATTCAAGTATTGCCTCTACATTTTTCTCTTGATCTTCTACCATGATTAAAAAAGTGGTTAATCACATGTAGCTTTGAAGAATACTGATCTGTTCGGCCATGAGTTGAAATATTCATTAAAAGAATGTAGTACTGACCGATGGAGAGGAGTGGTTTGTGTCAGTCTTCCTTTAATCATCACCTATCATGGTAAACTCCCATGATTTAGGAAGACAGCACTGCAAATAAAAAATGCTGTATGTTCACAAGCTTTTTTCTCTCACACTAGATGTGTGAAAAAACAAATTTCTGTCTTGGATCCATTTGTTGAAGATGGAGAAAAGAAACAAAATGAAGTGGAAATGTAGCTCCTCACTCTGAGAGGATATATAGAATACACGTTTTCATCCAACTCAGCTAAAATGTAACAGGAATGAATGAAAAGTAGCTTCTTGGGTAAGTCACATAGATAAGAAACATTTTGGTATATGTGCTTCTTTTTCAACTTCACAGCATCACAAAGCAGTTTTGCAAACAGTTTCGCTTTACTCATCCATGTATTCACAGACAGAAGGCAGACTTCATTTTTTTCTTGTCAGCAAATTCTTGTCTTTTAAGTAACACCTGTTTCAATAAATATTGAATTTGGGATTTCGTGCACCAAAAGAGAGGATAACAGCTGTACAAAATAGGATAGGCAGGCAGGACATAACACTGGGAGGAATTTAATGTGATTGTTGAAATGTGGGTATGTCATAACAGACATGGAGAGACCCTGATAGCGACATAACACCGACGGGATAGCTGTATTCATCATGAAGAAAGACATGAGGGCCATTGTATGCTCCATTTGTTGTTGAAGAAATCAACTGGAAAATGCTTTGTGCTTAATCTGGAGCTGTCACATATACCAATTTCCTCAGGTAAATAAATTCTATCCAGGAGGCACAGTATTTTGGGGAAACAAAGAAACACTGAATAAGTGACATTTATAATCTTGGGTGTTCATTTTGGAACCGTGCTTTTTGTATAGACCCTCTGTGTTGTGCGAAGATGTGTCCATGTTTTCACATACAGGCTGTAATTGTAGTTGGTATTATTATTATTATTAGTAGTAGTAGTAGTAGTAGTAGTAGTAGTATTATCATTGTAAATATTTTTAATAGTATTATTAGTATTTATTTTTAATTTTTCTTTATTATTATTCTCTTTCTTGTTTTATCATATTTTTGAATTGGTGTACAGTATGACTGGGGTGGGATCTTAAAGGGTTTAAAAAAGGCATTTTTTGTTTCATGTCAACTTTAAAGGAGCAGTTTAGCATTTTCTTCAAATTTGAGATTTACGTGAGAAGACTGATACTACTCCCTCTCTGTCTGTCTACTGAATATGACTTTGTCTCTTTCCGAAGTTAACAAAATCTACACAGCAGCATCTCTGAAACTCACTAATTACCATATTTTATCTGGTTTGTGCCAGCGCAAAATTAGAGTATTTTGGTCCCAGCTTTTCAGGTTATTTCTGAGACTTCAGTATTGATCCGATCAATCCCTCGGTTGTTCCCTGCTGTGGTACAATCAATTGTACTTCATGAAGTAGTAAGACTTGTGGGCTAATCTGTCATGCAAACAGAGACTGATGATGAGTGCAAACACAGCAGGCATAGTTCACTTCAGCTGCCCTTTGGTTGTCTTTATTGAACCATGGACATTTTTGGAGACATAATTCAAGTTAACAGTCTGTATTTCTTCGAAAAATGTGTGCAACTGAGGCGAAAACACCCATCAGTCTTATTGTAATCCATAAAAGCCCAATTACCCTTCTCTCATGTAAGAAACAGTGGCATGTTTGTCCTGCATAGTCACTAATGAAAATATTGTAAAATGCAGGGTTGACTGATAAATGGCAGAGAAAATGGTTGATGGAATAGACAGAAAATCACACAAAGCAGCCTTTTGGACAGACAATAGCTTTTCCAATAGAAGGTTCGGGCTCAGTCATCATCCTCAGGAGTCATTGTTTCACCAAAGACAAGCTCACATGGTACTAGACTCCATGTCTAGATGAATAAACTAAATCACGTCTCTGTGTTTTCTATTAAAAATGCTGTTAGCCGTTCTGCCAGCCGGCTTCTCAGACTGACATCCCCCTCTTTTATGCTCAAATTAGTCATGAACATCCCGTCGTTTTGCATTCAAAAGAAAAAATTTTCTTCTTTTTATGCCTGACAGATCGTCCCCTCCTCCCGCCTAGCTTCATAATGAACGAGGTACACTTTTAACCGAGTCTCCAAACCAAATAGAAAATTAATTGAATTTACCACTTTTTAGTCAAGCTCAGTTTTCTTAAGGAAAATACTTTTCTTTTTTCCTCCCGGGGACAGTGTTGGACTAGATTATGCTTCACTTGACAGGTTGCTTATCAACTACACAGGAGCTGTGACGCTTTTATAAGATCCTCAGTGACGAACAGCCTTGTCAAGCCTCTTGGGTCTGGGTGGTAATTGAGCATATTTTTAGTTTTTTACAGTTATCAGTGGATGGCTAATTACAACGTAGCAGAGAAACATGGCTCTCTAATGTCTGAGCTTCATCGCCACATGAGTAATTAAGCACGCTTTAATTGGCTGTCTTAATTGGTATTTGCACAAATGACCTCGCCAGACCAAATTGCCAATTCAAGGTAGCAACCTTGAAACCTCTCAGTTCATTTTTATGGAGGCATTATGTTTTCGGGCTGTCCATCTGTCCTGCACATTCATTGTGAGCCCAGTATGCCTCGAGGGAACTTCTTCAAATTGGACACAAACATTCACTTGGATTCACTGATGACATGATTAGATTTTGGTGGTCATAGGTCAAAGTGAAGTCACTGTGACCTCGTCTGTCTCATTCTTGTGAACCTGATATCCCAATAACACCTTAAGGAAATTTCTTCAAATTTGGCACAAACATTTAGGCAGACTCAGGGATGAGCTGATTAGATTTTGGTGGTCAAAGGTCAAGGTCACGGTCACCCTGCTTTTATCTCATACTTGTGAATACAATGTCTCAAGAATACCTTGAGCGAATTTCATCAAATTTGGCACAAATGTTTGAGTAGACTCAACGATGAACTGAATAGAATTTGGTTTTCATAATAGTGAGGTGACTGTTGTATTTTTTTAAGGCAGCTGTATTTTTACTATATTGTCCACGCTGAATAATATTATAGGGTTGACATAGCTTCTTGTCTTTCATTCCTTGCTGCTTTCCAAAGTACTGTAGTTTGGAGCGCTCTCTGCTGGACAAAGTATGTGATAACACCATTTCTTAATTACTCAAGCATCTTTTTCTGCATTGCATTCTGTTTTTTTGTTTTTTTGGTTGTTTTTTAAAAGCATTCATATCAGCGCATATTGGACATCATATATACCAAAAGTGATATGTGATACTGGCGAAGAAAACCAATGAACCAACCAATCGTACTAGCTCTAAATTAGAGCACAGTTTGCAGTGAAGAGCAGTGAACTGGTGTGCGTTTTTGCCATTAGAATTGGAAAATAGCACTTAAACAGAAAGTTCAACATGGACTTGCAGCCATCTTGGTTGCTTCTTAAAATTCTTTAGTATCTCCAGCGTGAGGGTGTTCAAGCTAAAATGACATTTTTTGTACAAATAGATGGTTGCACATATATAAATATTTCTCTCGTACTGCATCTTATAGACACATTTTGTTTTCTGACAAGAGCTGATGTTTTTTTTACGCTTCTCCTCCTGTTCCTTTTTATTACGCTGGAGTTTGGTTGTTGCTTGGAAATCTTTTTGTGTTACTGTCATCATCTTTCCGCAGAGTTAATAAAACTTTTATTCTTAACTCTTTTGAAAATCTGGCAATAACTGCAACAATTTTTTGAATTGAAGCTATTCTTAAGACCTTTTCTGTGATTTCAAAAGGACAAGCTGTGACCTCCTTGAGTGCATTAACAGGATGCGGTTTCATATGACACACAGTTGAATTATGAAATCATTTCACATTTGGCGGCTGCTCATTGTCCGAATGTCCAAAATGTCACCACTGTGAGTAATTTTTATTAAATTATAATAATTATCAGGGTTTGCTCCATTTGAGAGCAAATCCAACAAATGTCTTTATCCAGTCCCTTTTGCAGAAAGCACAGAAAAATAACACTTCTTTGTGTGAAAGCAGATCTGTGAATCACGGAAAATGACACTCTGGAAGTGAAAAGATTGAAAACACGAGTAGTGTTTTTACCTGTTGTAGAAAGGCAACAAATTTGCACATGAAGTTACCAAAGATCCATCCAGGCAGAGGATAGAGGGTGGCAGTGAAAGGGACGCAGCACACCAAGAAGATGATGTCAGTGGCTGCCAGGTTTGCTGCACAAAGAGAAAACAACAAATTGGATGTCTGGTGTACAGTGTTTACAACAACACATTGGTTTTCATTGGGTCTGGATTCAATCAGATGCTTAATTCCAAACAGTGTTTTTACAGAATTAGAATCAGAAGTTCTTTTAACGCAGCCTATTCAAGGCAGGAATATCTCACTGTGATGTCGCGTCACCGTTGCAGCTTTGTCAGTGGACCTTTGCGTCTACATATTATGAGTTAGGTATCCTTCTGTGTCTGTTGTTTACACTCCAGGATGCCTCTACTGTGATGTCAACAGTTGCACATGATGGGATGACGTGGCAAGTGGTTATGTTTAGACTGCAGCAGCACGTGGCAACCAACACCAGGATGTCAGCAAACGCGCAAGTTGGCACTGATGGTTAGGTTAAGGTCAGGTAGGGACATGAGTAGGTGTAGAAAAAAGCATCACATTCAAATGAGAAGCAAACACAAGATTCCCGAAGTCCGGGTTTGTCAGACACATCCATCAACCCTCTTGCTTGCCTTAAAAATGCCCTTGCACTACTTATATTTCGTCGTTAGTGGCAGCGTTTCAACCTGACACTGTCCTGCCATGTTTCATGTGCATACGACAGGTTCCGTCCAGCTGTGTTTTCAAGTGATGCAGCCCGTGCACGAATCTGGTGGATGCAGCAGCCGCTGTTCACCTGGCGTTGGCGTTTCGCACTTGTAGCAAAAGCACTGACAAAGTAGCGCTATTTCACAAATTCGTAATGAAAACAGGCTGAAAAGGTACAACTGGGGAATGCGTGTACAGATTTGTCTCACCTTTGAGCAGACTACAGAGGGACTAACAATGCCAAATCAAGGTCTATGTAAAATGGACAGCCGGCAGGACAAGTGTGACGATTTGACAGCATGCTATGTGTGCGACCCACTGCAGTTAGAGGCCAACTCAAAGAAGATAACAGCGGCTCTAAACGTTCAAAAAATGGGAAAACAATAAGATTTGGTAGCTCTTTACCCCCCAAGGATGAGATCAGCCACCAAGTACGGTAATTGATTGCTATTCCTATTGCACTGCCGACGCTGAGAATATGGTTGGACAAAAGCATTGATCGACCAGAGGTTTACAGCCCTTTAAAGGTCATAATCTTTAGTTTTGATGATTGAACTGTTGTTTCTGTCTCTACCAGAGAGTTGTCTCTTAAGGTAAATCTGGTGCATTTAAAGCACAACTGATTCAGACTACAGCGTACTTGAGATTCAGCAAGTGTTTACTTGATGATGTGCTGTAGGTGCTTTCATAAAAATTGTTGATAGACTGATGACAGGTCGCGCGATACACCTACACACTCTGACTCTAACAAAGAGAAAAATGTGTCATTTAAATCCACATTCCCTGCTCAATATCTGCATATGAATACACACAAAAACACAGATTCAAACAGGATACAGAGCAGAGGTGGTAGTTACAACATTACCAGTGTGATCTTGCTTTCCCTCTCCTCTGTTTTACCTGTCATTCTGACAAATCTGCCACAGTGTTTTCTATTTGTTTTACCGGCTGATATAATCCTGTTATAGTTGCTGGAGCATTATGGTGAAAGGCTGTGCACCTGGTGCAGGCGCTAATCTAATGTTACTGAATCTTAAACAGATTCAGAGCTCTGGCCTTTGATTACTATTCAGAATCAAATTTATGTCACACACGGTGCAACATGCAAATACAGATGCAAATGATTTCTACACTAAATCACCGAGTTGCACAAGACAGACAACTTCATTTACATACATGTATCTATGTGACGTACATTTGATTTATGTTATTTTTTAAAGTTGTCATCTTCTGTAGACTTCACCTCAGCTAATCAATCACCTCTGGCAATTCTTCCCAAGTGACACATCAACACTCTGTCAGACGTGCTCTTATCGACTTCAACAAGAAAAATCAATCACCCAGGTTTCAACTCAGCGTGCCCTAAAAACCTGAGGGAAAATGAGGCAGGTCTGTGATTGATGCATGCCTTTGATTTCTCTTGTTTTACTTGATACATCTGAGATTAATGAAATCCCCCAGACAACATCTGGACATGCATTTTTCCATCCACCTGTTTTTGTGCACTTTTTCAATTTGTATATGAAAAAAATCTCACAAAAAGTAGTTACACTTGGCTGAGGTGAATTTGTGTGTCAACAAAGTACAATGGAAACTGGGGTTGAATTATGATGTACATGACGTGTGACTTAAACATCCACTGAAGCTTCTGCTCCACTTAAGAGACTGAAGAGCATGTCACCGTCCTCAAACTGATATATTAAACAATCACATTTTCTACACTGTCTTCCATCATTTGAGGTTTGACTTGCACTCCTTTCATTACGTCACCTTGTTGCACACTCTTCTTGTGCAATAGCATATCAACATCTGACTGGAGATTTAGCATTTATTTTATTGCACTCAACTCTATAATTCCTTAACAGAAGTGAATGGGAGCACACAACAATTTGCTTTTCTTTTGCAAATTTTCTGGAGGTTTGGTAAAATTTGAGTTACATTTGCATGGAAACCAAACTTTCATCTCCCATTTTTGTTATGACAAAAAAAATTGAGATAATAGCATCAAATTTAGTGTTCATAAGTGTTTTTACATGGATATTACCTGGATCCTCAGCGTTATGGGGCCCATAGACCAAGACAGTGTGGCTAACTACCACTTTAGCGCTCCGCTAACTTGAAGGGAGATAAAAAGGATTTAATCCTGCAGCTCCTCGACACTTTTGAAATGTTATCAGACCAAATGGATCAAATCCCGATAGTGGAGCGAGTCATTTCACAGGGATTTGGAGGCTCAAGAAATCAATCCACTGATATACAGATGTCTCTTTCACAGTGTAACTCTATGGGGAAAAAATATTTTTTTGGTCCTGTACCATCATGTGACAAACACAGACAGTGTAATTCCACTTGCAACCACTATTTAAATTGACTTCACAGCCTATCACTGTTCGTGAGGGCTTGGAATAACCTGATTATGATCTGTAGTATTCCATTTGTGGGTTAAGATAAGACCTTAAGCCATTTATGGGAAGTCCATATAATAGCTGGAATACTCTAAAAGAAACCAGAATACTGTTGCATGTATACACCTTATCCTGATAATGAAGTGCTGCTGACTACCTGCGCAGGCATCGCATCAACTGCCGAGTGATTTAACAGACAGTACAAACAGTGGGGGCAGCATCTCACTTCTGTAGTGATCAAAAAACTGACTTTTGTCTTTTAGTGCTGAAAGAGGCTGCACATTTGTATCCACTGCTCCTCTGTCTTATGAAGTGGTTGTGACGGTGGCAGGCTGGCACTGGTCAAAGTGGAGGACAGTGTTCAAAGAGTAGCTGTTTTCAGGAATAGTGTTGGCTCACTGCATAGTGTGTGTGGTTGAGAGAGAGATGGAGAGAGAAAGAGACGGTGGATACGCTCAGCTGTTGGCTTTCGGAGCAGAGAAGAAATTAAGTTAAGGTACCACGTGTCAGTGACTGTTTAGTGTAGTCTGTTATTTCCTGTACATCTTATTTTTCTTTTTCGGTTTGTTTTTGTAAATCACAGACGCCTATGCAAATAGACTGCAGTGAACAATAACGCAGTTATTTGTGTTTTTCACATATAAGGGAAACATGAAAAAACTGATTTCTCTGTGCTCATGTAAATGCAGTCCATAATGTACTTTGAAAAACATTTTTTACTGATGACTTTGGTGTCATGAATCTTGTACGCAGTGTCCACAGAGCAGCCAAACCTCAGCAATTAAAACAAACAAAAAACATTTCAAGCCCTGAACTCTTGAGCTAACTCTTGCCTATTTGCACGAAATAAACAACCTCAATAGATTCCAACTGTTAAGAATTTATCCAAAGGAATCCCATCTGGGAAACATGTAATTAACATGGACATGTTAACGCATAGCTGTGCACTAATCGGACAAACAGAACGTGACAGAAATTACATTTGGCTTCCTCATGAACCCGAGAAGCTCTTTTGAACCCAGTGTTGGCATGCACAGAAGCATTTCTGCACAGATGAAAGAGGCGCAGACATCAAATAACTATAGCAGTTATTTGAAGTTGATGCGCTGGGAGTTCATAATAAAGTAAAGACCCTCACTCACAACTATGTCCTGTGAATGGATCCAGGTTTTACTCGTACTCACCTATGTAGAAGTTGGTTGCCGTCCTCATCTGCCTGTGCTTAGAAATGACATAAATAACCAGAGAGTTGCCCACCAGTCCGACCAGCATGATAAGGGAAAAGAAGAGGGGGACCAGCCAGGCGTCTGTGAGGAAGGGGTGCTGATCTCCTTCCTCCTCGTCCTCTTCGTCCCCTTGTCTTCCCAGAGAGAAGTTAGCCTTGGAGTTGTTGATCCAGACCTGCTCGGTGGAGTTCCAGAGCTCCTCGGAGGAGTACATAGTGACAGGATGGGAAGGATGATTTTGAAAAAGTGAAGCAACGATAATGTGTCAGCCGGAGTCCTGGGTACCCTCAGGTTTAAGGAAAGTGGGAAAAATTGAAAGTTGGAGATGGAGAATAAAAAGAGGAAAATAGGGGGAGGAAAGAAAATATCAGGCAAAGGAGATGCATGAGAGAAAGGCAGAGGTAAAACGCTAGGTGGAAACGGCAGCAGACAATGAAGAATAGGCGAGAGGTGTCTGAGGAAAGACAAATGGATGAAAGAAAGCAGCTAAGTATCAATGTGAAAAGTCTGCATCATGAATGAATAGGTGGAGTGAAACAGGGGACATAAAGGTGGGACAAAGACTGTCAAGTTGCAAAGAGGTGTTCATTTCATTACAGTCCAAAGCAGAGACATAATGACGGAGGACGAAGGAGAATAAAAGGCGAACAAGAGGGGAGAAAGTGCTTCTTTTTCTCAGATGAGGTTGGATGAAAACTGCCCTCTCTGTCTCTCAGTTGCGAGATAACAAAGCCACCAAGCAGCCCTGGGAATTCGTTCTTCGTGAGTGTATGCTGAGAGGCAAACAGATGTCTTCTATGAGCTGAAATACTTCAAGGTAAACAATCCACTGTACACGCTGCTTTTCTTAAGTTCATCTTTCTTTGTAACAGTACCTTTCTTCTCCGTTGTAAGGTTCAAGCATTGTTTCTCTCCGAATCTTCCCCTTCCATTCACTTGATTCAAAGAAGAGAAGGTTTGTGTAGGAGTTGATTTTTGCTCTGTAATCTTAACAAAAGTCTGCCTTCCAAAATGCGTTGTATTAAAAGAAGTAAAAACCTCAAGCAATAACCACTGTGCGTACGGCTGAGTTGACTGTAATTTAGCCTTGACTTTACTCGAGCAGAGAGCATCGCGGAGGAGATGCTGTCTGCTTTATAGTACGAGCAAGAGCAAGGACACACAGACGTAGTGGGGAGAGGAGGTGCACACACACATACGCACACACAGTGAGTCTGAATGCACGTGGGCTACAGCATGATTCTGGGATAAATAGCTGATGTCAGGGTCTCCTAGCAACATTATCCCTCAATCCATCTTTTTGTAACAATTTGGCGAAAGAAACACGCTCTCCCTTGCTCTTCTCAGGGAATTAAAGCAACTCAACCCCCCACGGCTAACAGATAACATACCTCTGCGCAGAAAGAGTGCAGACAGGAGATAACGACAGTATCACTGTGAGGTTCAGTCTCATCTTAAAGCCTGTGAGCTTTTAGATTCATTTAGTGAAATTAAAGTTGTATTGTATATAACTTTAAATACAAGCATTGGGCATCACTCAAAGGTCATTATAATCAAATATTCAAAATATGAAAGATTCCATTTCAAACAGTATTATCAATAATATTTTATTTTTCAAATGTTGGACCTTAGGAAGATCATCTATGGCTGAAAAGCCAATTATGTTACCTGGTATCAGACAGAATTGTCAGCTTGTTATACTCTGTTTCCATGACATTGCATTCCGCTTTAATCAAATGCCATTTAAGTCCACACTGATGTGTAGCCATGTCAACATGTTTTTCCGGCATTTTAACAGTTGAGCAGAGGGAAGTAAAAACAAATTGCAATGTTGGGCAATACTGAGAAGATGTTGATGTAGAACAGCCTCAGTAGTAGCGTCTATCTTGTCTTCTGCACTTTCCATTGGTGTTGTCTTGGAGAACAGCAAAAGTCCCCCTATGGTGGTCATTGGATCTTTTATTATTTTAACCAAAAAACTGCTGTTTCATGTCACAATGGCAAACTAATCAGTCAACTTGTATGAGAGATTTGGGAGCAAACAAGAAGTGTGAAAATATTTTTCCTCTTTCACTGCAGATATTCTCTATCTGCTTCTCAACTCACAACTCTGCTTCACAACTAAGGACGTGCATGTGCTTTTTGCCTAACCATATGATTAATTATATCATTTAGAGGCCGAATTTTTAAGTTTTAGTTTCAAAGTGTATAGGTCTTTGCTGCAGATTAAAAGAGACATCTGTCATACAAAATAGATTTTTGTCAAATAAAGTAGTCAAGCATAGATAAAACTGGGGAAAAAACATTTTTTGCTGATATATTACTTGCTGATAGTCTTCTAAAGAAAACACCTATGTGCAATGCTGCCTCCCAGTGCAAGTCAGTTATTTACATACTGTATGTACATAATGCAAACACTGCAAGGCCAGCATATACTGCCAGATGCAAATAGTGTTGCTTCAAGCCAAGGCAACAGATGCTACAAGCTTCTAGAAAAGAGAAGCATTCATGACAGCTCGCCAGATGCAAAGCCTACTTGAAAAGGTAAAAGAGTCCACTCATGTCTGGGAAAGCTGATGTTCATCTTGCGAATTACTAATGCGCTCTCAAACAGGAACCTGCACAAGAAGCCCGTTCTCAGTCCAAAACGATTAATATTCCAGCTTGGTCAGTGGCTATTGGCCCTGATAATAATGCACAAATCGTCTTTTAGTGTCTGTATGAGACGGACCAGACTTTCAACTAAATCACATGTAAACCGATATGCAGCAATGATACAGTATGAAGATCGATTAAGTCCCACTAGGGCAGGACGAAGGAGTGAACAGTATTTTTATCCATGAGACTCAGTGTCTGTGTGAAACATTGAGGTTTTTTTTAACCATTTTATGCAACTCATGTTGAGTGACAGTCATTTACGTACTTAAGTTTTAGAGGAACTGCATTTTTCGACCCTTCCCCGTTGTCTCCATTTCTCAGACTTGGAGATTGACACTTGGTGAGAACGTCTTGGATCATGTGGTGATGGACAGAAACAGCCGTTATTTTTCAGCCTCTTGGTAGCCAGCATAAGAAAGTGAGCAGTATTGACTGACAGCAACTTCAGGTTTTACAAGTCCAGAGGCCTTAATGTGGCCTTCTTCAGTGCATTGTAAAGCAACTCCAAATCTCAGGATGCAATGGCTGGCTTATGAAAGCTTCCTACACATATCCAAGCAGAGACCAGTCTGCAGCCCACTGGTCAACTGGTCTTACCCTTTTTGTACAGATTGAATTGGTATTGCCCTGAAAGTATATATCTGTAGTCTAAGAACATAAACAAATGAGGTCTGGTTGCATGTTTTACTGTCAATCTCTGGAATTTGTTGGCGTGCCAATAATGTAGTTCCGAAAGTTTTCCGATCAGTGAGTTACCTGCTAATTGAAGTCATGTTTACCCCTCTGGATTTGATTTGCCAGAGTCAATACAAAGTGGGCCAGAACTAAAAGGCACAAATGTATCACTTTTTCCATGGTCAGGACCAAATGGACCAAACTGAAGGTGTGAAAGCATGTCAAGAGTTCCTACAGCTTCTTTTAGGATGTCCCCGATGTTCTTAACTCTCAAACATCCTCCACCTTTTCAAGTGGATGTACCATGTCAAAGATGCCAAATCTTCATGCAGTGTAGCGATCTTCTCCTGTGGTGTTTTCATAACTAACAGCTCAATCCTCTTAGGAGCTGGGGCCAAAACCTCAGTCCTGGAGTGTGTGCAGCAAACCTTACACCTGCAACAAGACATGCCAAGCTGGGAGCTTTCATTGAACTTGATCCAACAATGAGAGGGATTTCTGGCAAACCTGCAACAATAAACCTTCCTTGCAAGAGTGATGAAGGGAGAGAAAGCCTATGGCCACTTACAGGGCTCATTTATGCCCCCTTTATGTACAAAAACAGATTTGTCTGTTTCAAACATTATAAATTTCATTGCCCTCATATCTCCCTGCATCCTTCATGATGGCATAGATACTACCAGTGGATGGTACTAGAGGGCAGAGTTAAAAGTTTCAGACAACTACAAATGAGGCTACGGTGGAGGAGGCCGTAATAATGTACCTTAAACGCAGTGTCGTAGACAGCGGTGGACTGTGAGGCCATTAAATGCATGACGACATGTGGATGGAGATTTAATTTCTCTATACTACAAATTTGTTATGTTCCGCCCTTTTTAAATGTCTTTGAGGTCTCCTACGGTCGTATCTTGCTTGAACTACACTCCACTTCCCCGACAATCTCTGATGGTACTGCTTTGTTTCGTCCGTATCTGTAAGCTTTCAGAAAACATCCCCAAAAATGGATGAATGCAGTGAATGGACAGAAGGCTCCCGTTGAGCATAAATGATCCCTGAGATGACTGTGTTCTCTCTGAAAGGAGGAGAGTCGTTCTGTAAAAGGAAAAACAACAGATGATGGAGTTCTGTAGTGGTGCCAAATTACTGCAACCAGTTGGTAGTGCAGACTCCATCCTTTTGGAACGGGACTTTGTTGGACAGGTGATCCACAGCCAGATTGTTCATATGGATAAAACCATGGGGGTGCCCACACTTACAACCCAGAGACTATCTTGAAAAGGAACAAAGATGACAGCATACAGTAGACCACAGTTCCATATGTAAGTCATTGCGCATTGTCCTTGAAGGTTAGGAACGAAGCAGTAGAGGACTAGCTGTATCGCGCGCTATGCGCAGCTCGTGTATACGTTGATATGTATCCAAAGCTTGGATTCTGATTGGCTGGTAGGTGTCCTTCAAATTCTTGTAATCCAGAGTTTAATGAAAAGCTTTTGATGCAGATGTTTGCACAAGTGTCTACTGTTAATGTGTGTGTAGATTCATGGTACTGAGGCATGAGCATGTTTCAGTTTGGCTGATCATCTTTTGAGTCATTCTGGGAATCCATAAGTAGATCAGAAACCTCTCTGAAGACTCCACTGAGACATGAGCTTTAAACGTCGCTTGGCAGTAATCCTCTGATTTTGCACGGATGATTTAGTCTCCTGAGTAATTCAAAATCTTTTTTCTCTTATCAAGCGCTGTAGCGCTTTCATACAGGAGATGCGCCTATGACGCAGGTCTACTGGACATGTGCGCTATGTGACCCATTCATGTGAAATTGCTGTCAGGTTTATTAGTGGTTTTTAGGGTTTAAGAACCCGGTCAGCAAATGCATTCACATACACATTGCTGCAACACTGTAGAGGAGTTACATTACAATACTAAAAATAAATGGGAATTTCAGATCAGTTGTCTCTGCACGCCCACTCGTTGCTCTTTGACTTTCTTTTTTCCCATTAGACATGCCTCAAAGTTAAACTTTTCATGTTTTCAACACTTGTCAAGAGGAGGCCCACCTCTGCTTCAATGATGCACATCTACTCTTTCTGATTGTCAGCAATACACATTTAGCTGTTGTCACGTTTTCTGTCTTAAAGGAACGTGAATAATTGGAAAGAAAGCAAACATTACAGCAGAACTGAAGCACTCTGAGCACTATGCATAAGTCCTGTGTCTTTTGCGAGTGAATTTATCCAGACTTAACACCCTTACGGTGTTGTTTGTTGCTTTGTTTTCATCTGAAGCCAGTAAAAGGCTGCATGACTGCTCTGAGGAAGAGACCCACTGGCATAGACAACTTGTAATTTGTGCCAGTGAGTAACAATAATAACAGAGGACCAGCACCTAAACTCCACTAATTTTATAGTTGTTAGATGCACAAGTTGACATTTTGGAAAGTCTGTTTTTGCGTTTTTACAATAAGATTTCTGCACACCAACAAAATAATTCTTGTTTTTTCCTTGAAACAAATATTTGTCATGGGAGTGTTAAACATTATTTCTTTCTTTGTTTTAAAGGCATCTCTTAAAGCAACAAACTGGTTTAAAGCAGCCTCTTTTCATAGAAAAATAAAAGCAATCATGTTAGAGTGGCAGTTATCCAGTGTAGTGATAAAGAGATCAGACAATCACAGGTGAAGTGGAGCCTCTCGTAAGATCAGGTGGGTGTTGTGTATACTGTTCAACAGCTGTACCAGTAATTACTCGTACTGCGTGACAAGTGGAGAACAATACATATTTTCTAGCGTTTCCTCTTGAGTAAGTGTAATAATGTAGCTCTGAATTACAGTTGCATGAACTGTATTCAGTTAAACCAAAACTCTTACCATTTTACAATTGGACAATTTTATTTTAAGTTCAAACACATTTGTTTGACAAAAATCTCAATGTTTCCTTAAAGTTATAACTTGCTAACATGTCTGATTGCGGAGCGAGCAGTCAATATGCTTTCAGGGCTGAGCTTGGAGTGTCCTTTTCCCCCACAAAACTGTCTAGAAGAGCATCGTGATTATAGATCTGAAGAAAACCTGTTATGTTGGAGGTGTGATGGGAAAATATTGCTGTTATGCTTTTAAAGAAAGATTCACATACACTCGAGAAAACTGAGATTTCCTCGGACTGGACTGCGTGGTCGATAAATATAAGGCTGTGAAGCTATTAACAGTGTGTGTGTGTGTGTGTGTGTGTGTGTGTGTGTGTGTGTGTGTCTGTCTGTGTCTGTGTGTCTGTGTGTCTGTGTGTAATGTATTTTTTAAAGCCCCAATACACACACACACACACACACACACACACACACACACACACACACACACACACACACACACAGTTAAAAACCCCAAAAGCTACAAGCACTCATGAAAAATCAATATAAAAACTCATTAGACTGCAAAAGAGAACAAAAGTGAGCATCACAAGGTTACAGCAAAGCATTAAACAGTCCCAGTCTTGTAGAGAAACAAATTACTCGTGGTCACCCGTATATGACATCACAGCATGAAAAATCCAATCAGAAAAACAAATACAGTTGTACTTTTGGTCACAACAAGCTGCATAATAAAGGACAGTAATTTTTAAAACTTTGGAGTTAGCCCAGTTGCCAGAAAAAAAATGCTTGCATGGTATTTTGTTGTAAACCTTGGATATAATACATTTTGTACATTTCACACGCATTATGTAGTTCAGATTACATGCACATGAGCTGAGTTCATCAGGAGGAGGACAGGATGGTGGGTGGCAAGACTATATGAAACAGCTGCCAGGCAGCAGACAACAACAGGCCACTGTTCAAGACCAACAAAACTGGGTGTTTTCTAACAAGAGTCTGTGACATGTCCAGCCGTGTTGGTAGCATGTTTTCATGCCTTAGCATAGGCGATATCCAGGGCAAGAGGCGTTTATTTTTGTTATTACACCATTAGTGATTTGCAGTTACTTTTAATAATTTAAGCTACATTTCATAACTGTTGTTCCAGGTCCTCAAAATTGTGTAACTGACATCTGTTAAGCTGATCAGACACACTCCTGGTTCCCTACCTGATAAACATTTTAATGATCTTAAGTTTTCTGTAAGTGCAGTGGTTAAGAAATGACAGAGTTGCTGTCATGACGATTTGAGCTCATTCTAAATGTTTTGACCAATGAGAATGCTCAGTCGGAAATACTTGTATAACAAAACATAATCAAGCGTTATATTTCCCTCAAAATGTATTTGCTTTTGAAAACTTGTTTTCTGTGAATTTCAATGACACAGGGTTGATTGAGATATGTCCTTGAACCATCCTGTGCTTTTAGTAAAAAAAAAAAAAAAAGACAAAATAGCAAGTGAACAGCACCGTATTAGCTGGGATTTAATCTCATGACATAGGTGGTCAGTAGAAGTCAGAATCAGATAGAGTTTATTGATTTTTTTTCCCCATGGAGACTCAGAGCTCGGTGGTGGGGCAGCTTAAACATTTGGCATTCTGAGGACCTGAACTTTCGGATCCATCGATAGAGGACACAGAGGAGGCAAAGGAGAGGGAATGAGTAAACAGAGACAGTGGGGAAGAGAGAATGGCATGGAAAGACAATAAGTAAGTAGAGATAGGGGGTGGAGTGGAAGAAGGCGAGTGGAGGAAGACAGACGAGAGGTAAAGTTGCAGAGGAGGAAAAGTAGCTGACTTCAAGCGAGTTGCTGCCCAAGTGGAGATTGGATTGTGAGCAGAGAAACACCAGCAGCCTACAGATACAGATTAAAGTGCAGAATAAACAACTTGAGTCGGCTTGACAGCCACAGCATTAGATGTGCATGACTGCACAAGCTGTAAATTGAAATTTTAATTTTCTCCAGGCGTCGTTTTCATATAAGTCAGAATACAGTCATGTTATCAGCGTATATCCACATTATGAGTTAATGCCTCTGAATGCATTTTTGTTTTAGACTGTCTGTGTTGTTGTGCTCTGCTAGTGAGCGAATCACATCACGGCAATACTTTAGTGACATGACACTACTGTGGTGATGAGGTCATCACCATTATTACTGCATTACTTTTTTTATGCCTCCACACGGACGATAACTGAGGCCGGAGGCATTATGTTTGCTGGTTGTCCATTCATCCTATTCTTGAACGCACTCAAGAACATCTCAAAGGAATTTCTGTTAATTTTGCACAACGTTCACTTTGACTTACGTGTGATCTGATTAGATTTTGGTGGTCAAAGGTCAAGGTCACTATGACCTGTATCCTTGAGTTCATCTCTTTCTCTTGTATGCAAAATCTCAAGGAGACCTCCATGGAATATTCTCAAATTTGGCACAAACGTGTCCACCTTGACTCAAGGATTAGCTGATCAGATTTTGGTGGTCAAAGGTCAAGGTTATTGTGATGCCTTCTGTCTTACTCACTTAATTGTGATCTCTCAAGAACACCTCGAGGGATTTTTTTTTTTTTTTCAAAATCGGCACAAACATTTACTTTGAGTTAAGGATGATCTGTTTAGATTTTGGTGGTCAAAGGTAAAGGTCACTTGACCTGGGACCTCATCTCTTTCTCTTGTATGCAATATCGAATATTCTCAAATTTGGCGTCAATGTCAACTTTGACTCAAAGATAATGTGGTAAGAATTTGGTGGTGAAAAAGTCAAGGTCACTGTGATCTTGTGTCTGTCTCATTCTCACAAACTCTATATCTCAAGAAAACCTCTTTAAATTCGGCACAAACATCCACTTTGACTCAGTCAGCAATGGACTTACTGGAATTTTGTGGTCAAAAGTCAAGGTCACTGTGATCTCTGACCTTACGTTTGTCTCTTCCTCTCATACACCATACCTCAAGAAGGCCTTCAGGGAATATCCTCAAATTTGGCACAAATGTCCACTTTGACTTAAGAATAAACCGATGAGAATTTGGGTAGTCAAAGGTCACTGTGAACATGTTTTTGGCCACAACTCAAAAATTCATGCACTAATTATGACAGAATTTTACACAAATGTCTCTTGGAATAGAACGATGAGGTGATAACATTTGTATCCAAAAAGTCAAAGTTCTCTCCATGTTTCATGTCTGTTAATGTACGCTAACTTCACTATTTGTATGGGCCAAGATTAAAATATTACAAAATTGTAAAACAGAAAGTGAACTTTACTGCAACACAATAGTGTCTGACCAGGCATACTTCATCAATATCCGAAAGCTCAGATTTTCGCATCCACACCAAAATGTGAGGATGGCAGTATCCACTCCAGAAGGCATTTTTAGGCTTGAAAGATGCATTTCAGTATTAGCCAGCTAACTGTTCACAGTCTTAACTTGAAGGCTCAGTCAGTTCACATTGCAACGTAAATTCACACACAGAGCACATACACACAGAGTAAAGGAAACATAATGAAAACATGACGTGTGGGGAATGTTGAGATGCTTCCATTGTGTGAAGTGTCTCGTGTGTGTCTGTTTGTGTATTCATGATGACCTTTTACAGTGTTCCCAGAGGACTGTTTCTTTTAAAAATTAAGGAGTAGCACGAGGCTCGAGGTCCTCACATGAAATGAGCTTCCAGACAGAAAATCTATGTGTGTGTGTGAGACTGTGAGTGACAGAAAAGAAGAGAGTGAGAGATGTGACATGCATTAAAAACGTGTGTATGTGGGAAACATGCTCCTCTGACTAGTATACTGCCCTCATGTACTATAAGTCAATATACAGTATATCTTCCTGGTGTTCGTTTAACTTCGTATCAGCCCCTGTGTGGGCAGGGGCCTAAAAATATTTGTTATATCACACTATATTTAAACAGGGGCAGTTTTGAGCGCAGTGCTACTTTGAATTCGGGCATTTTTCCTGTCTCTCTGAGTTTTGACAAACATTTTTACTCACACTTAGAGGAGCCACAATCAGGTTTTTTTGGCCCTGGTCCAGATCAGAGTCCTTGAAAATTGTGTATCTACCAGTCTTACTTAAACATTAATTAAATATTCTGGCACACTGAAATACCAGCTGTACCCTATGACACACCTTATGTTCAAAACCTTCGTCCAAATCCCGTATGTCCGACTTCAAAACTTTTAATTTTGTATGCGTAAATTATTGATATGACCTGAAAATTAAGTTTAACTGGGAGAATGCAACTTATTCAACTAATGTGACACCTCAAGTCATGAGAAACGCCCATATTAGAGACTTAGACACTGCTTCTAACCTTTTTTTGTAAAATGGAAAAATATGCACACCAGCAGTTCTTTTGAAGGCAAAAAGGGGAGATAGATACATTTCAGTGTCTCTTTTACTATTATTTACTTTAATTAAATAAAATGTATAGTAACAATTTTAAAAAATCCAAATCTACATTCAGCCACTAGACTGCCATCAGACTGACCACTATAGAGCAGACTGAAAAACAGCAGTTAAATCTGAATTAACTCTTTGCATCCTGGTTGCTGCAAAGGTCTCCAAGAGTTTGTGTGATGTAAATTTCGCCCGCACAGACTGTCTGTAAACAGCCCCAGTATTGGTCGTTCTGCAGATAGTATGTTCTGAGGAGACTGTGCACCTCCAAAATACTACCTCGTAGGTTGTTTGTACAAGCTGCTTATTATGACCCATATTTACATGATCGTTAGGCAGCAACCTCTAGTGGCTTTTGTAGTTGTGACAGGAACAAACTATGTCAAATGGCGTAGCATAAAGAGCAACAAAGTCTGTGTAGGGAGGATATAGACTGTATAAATAATGCACATAGCCATCGCGAAATCACCCATTGGTTTTTGGACTGCACTTTTGAAGCCTTGAGTTCGTCATTTTGGCCATTGCCAACCCCATACAGTTAATGTTAAAATTAGCTATGGAGACCAAACCCTTTTTATGTAGCAGACTGTAAACATGTTTATTTCTGCTGTAAAGTTGTGCATTTTAACATGATGGTCTATGGAGACTTACTCTGTGTTGGAGCCAGTCTCAAGTGGCCAGTCAGTGAATTGCGGTTTTTGGCACTCATGCATTGGCTTCACTTTTGGCTTCAGATGTTTCCATTTTTGAAGTTGCTATATTAACTATTTATTAGAAAACTATTTATAGACCATTTTCAGGATTGAGTTTCAGATTATTGTTAATCACATGAGTAAGAGACTGTACACATTGGAAGGATTATCATTAATCCCAAGTACGGTTATTGGCACATTTTACTCAGATGATAGTCATACTCACCAAAATACAATAATGTACCTGATATTCATACATCTGAGTACTCGGCTCAACCCCAGTAACAAAACACTGATTTTAATCCAAACCATAATCATTTTTTGTAACCTAATTGTTGTATTGCCTAGATGCAAAAAAGCAGCTGCGGTGCAACCTTTTCACAGCATTAATCTGATCAAGGTCTGAGGAACAAAATGTTGTTTGTTTTATACTTTGAAACCTGAGCAAAGTGGCTTGATATTTGGGAAGAGGGGGACCAGCAATTTAACAAGAAATTGCCCAAAAATTATGAAGAAATTAGTAAAAATGTATAGAAAAAATGTGTTTTTTAAAGCTTTAAATTTTTCATGTGTTTTTCTCTTTTTTCTGTAACATAATTTTAAAGACAAGGCATTAGTTTTGGGAAAACATCCAACAACCCAAATATATTTTACCCTCAGACACACAAAAACACTCAGGCATGAACACACACACACACAGAGGACACACAGTTTCAAAAGGTAGCTGCTTTACAAACAATACAGAAAATGCAGCAAAACAGCACTTTTCCATCTAAGCACTCAAGATATATTTGCCTTTCATTTACACACACACGCACACACCCGCTGGCCTGGCCATTGATGCAATTTCGGGGGTCATTCAAGGACACTTCACCATGAAAGCACCAGTCCTACATTTAATGGACAACACACTTTACCTTAAAATTCAGCTAATGGTTGTTAGGAGGTATATGTAAATGTGGGCTTCTGGCAGTAACAGGAGAATAACAAAACAACAAATCAAAATATCAAAATGGTTTTGATTTCTGCATAACATTTATGTTGAGAGAAGATTTTAAAAATAAAAGGAAATAGATGTCTTTCTTTGTTACTTTCTGCTGATTAGATATCACATGCTGCAGCATATATGATTTATGAACAGAAAAAAGCCCTCAGTAATCGCAATGATGGATGGCAAATGGAAACAGGTTATCAGCTACATAATCAGCCAATCTTTGTACGAAATCAATTAATATGAGCAGCTACACTGTCCTTCGGTAACAGTGAAGGATGAACAGATGAGCCTGAATTGAATTCCAATCTGCACCACAGACTGCACTGTCCCAGGCTGGACAGAAATAGCCTGCCCTGTTTTATAAAAGCTGCAGATACTGAAGACAAGGCTCAGGCACCAGATCTAACATAAGCGGCACGACTGAACCATTTCCTTTATACAAAATTCACATTGTCAAGGTGAAGAAACTCCTGTTTGTTAGCAGGCTGAAAGCAGAAGATGGCTCCATGTATCTATAGTATGAGCTGACAAAATTTTCAGATATTAGGTATTAGGCTGTTTTTTTCTTTAATTCAAGTCAAAGTTCTAATAAAAATAATGACTCAATATAGCTTTTCTTTTTTTTTCATTTTTAAAGTTTTTGCATTTTTGGTCAATTATGTGGTCACTCTTTCAGTCATTATCAAGTGTTGTATATCATTTGATTTAGGCTAGCCTACTCTCTCTTTCCACTGCACCACCATGCATTGACTTTGTGTGGGGATTTTTTTATTCAACATTAAATATTTAAGAAATGACCAGTGCAAAAAAAACCCAAAAAGTAATTCTATGGTTAATCAGAATTGGCATGGATGTTTCCAATCGCCTCTCTATCAGCTCTGATAAATTTGTGCTAAATTTATGTTCTTACATTTATTGTGCCAATGTTGGATGTGCTTTGTATAGCTGGCTTTGGACTGCAGTGGCCTGATAAGGAAATCAACTTGCTAGTCTGTAAACTCTCCTTTCTATCGGCTACTGCTTGCTGACCAAATTAAGATTTTAAATGTAAACATCACTAATTGAGGAAAAGATGGAGAAGAAATGGGCACCAGGTAAAGAAGCATCCTGCTGTCATAGTCATGGATTTAATAATAAACTAGAAGACTGAAAAACTGAAAAACTTGGCTGAATCCTGGACAGTGGCATTCAGTCATGTAACTGCTTTCCTACACGCCATCTGACAGAGCAGAGGACTCTGGCGGCTGCAGAGCGGTGCTGCCCTTGTTAAGTAAACTACAGTTCACAAGGTTGAGGAGCTGATGAATTTACATTTCACTGGAGTTGTATTTTGCATAATTCCATGTGACAAATGTTCGTACAGGTTAAATGCTTTTAAGGGTACTATACCGAAAGCGTTTGGTGGAAAAGCTTTAGACCTTTGCTTAAAATAAGGAAAAACTTCCCAAAACAAACCCTTTAATGGGGGTACAAAGTGGAAAATATTGAAGGATGATCATGTCTTAAGGCTGTAAGAAAACGTTTTACCCCCGTGAGACAAATAAAACATGTATTCCAGTTTTTCCGGCCATAACCTGTTGGCTGCAAAATGCTTTTCTGCGAGTTTAAACCCTGTAATGTATATGAACAGGTGTTCAGATCAAGGTTAAAGTCTAGTGGCCGTAGAGCTTACCTCTCAGCTGTTTTAAACAGTTCAAAACATTCAAACCTTTCTACCTTCTGTTCCAGTCAGCACTCACGAAGCAATGATTCACCCATTCAAATGTAAATGTTACCCAAAGAAATGAAACACTAAGATCTCAAAGCTTAGGTCTCTGAGTCCAAACATAAATACCTAAAGGCATCATGAATCTTCAGACCAAGTGGTTGTCGAAATACCAAACAGCCTTTCCAACATTCAGAAATGAACTGAACTTACAGAAAAGGACTGACAAGCATGTCAGTGAAACTCGGAAGGTCAAAAGCATCCGAACAACTCTCAAGCTGAGTTGATTAAAATTCCTTTAAAATTAAAACTTTCAAACTCTTTTAATACTTCAAAAAACTTCTTACATAACTCTTTACAGAGTGCAACGCCATGATTTGTCTTGAGGACAGACTGTCCAAAGGTGCATCTAATCACTGTATGATGACTCTTTGTGGATTTCCGCCTTGTAAACATTTGATACAATCACTTTTGGCTTCAGATCAGACGGAAAATTAGTTTGTTTCAAGCGTACATCAGCCTTAATAATTACAGCATCAGAAATACTAGTTTCAGCCATTGTCATTTTTTAATAATATACACAACTAAAGAAACTAAGTTATTGCATTTTTGTAACCAGAATTCAATCAATGAATCATTTAATTGACACATGGAATCATACAAGGTACAAATTCAGTGAACTGGATCCCATCAACTCCTCCAACTTTTGCACTTAAAAGTTGTCCTTTTTGTGTCATCCTGAGGGATGGTCACACCGAGATGCATCACCACTCCAAAAATACCTCGGAAGCACATCTGGAAAAAACAGCTGGGAACACCGGTGAAGTGGGACTGTGTGCGCACTGTCAAAAATGACATTGACAAGCATTGTGACTCGCCTTGAACAGAAAATTTTAAAATATTAAGGCTTCTAGAGGGAAAAAAATGAACAATGCAAACTAAAAGTGCCCCTAATCACATATTCACACATTTCTAGGAAGACTTTATGACTTGCTGTCATCAGCTCACTGTACTGTGAAGAAAAGACTTTCTATAATTTAGATAATTGCCACTTAAACCACATTAATGCCCTTTAATGTTTGGCCTATTCATTTAACACAACTAATGGGAGGCTTTTAATGTTCATTTGCCGTCTTATGCTGAAAGATGCATGTAAATAATGTGTTATATATTATAATGAGGAGGTGTTAAATATCATCAGCAGACTTTCATTTTTAAAATAGTTGTTTTTTTCCAAAGTTGAAAAGTTGAACTCTATAGGAATCAGTCTATAGATACATACAGTATATCATAATAACCACATATCAGATCCCAAGATGGTGCCTGTTTAGTTTAATGGAATCGCTCGCCTGGTGCATATACCCAAAAACAGTTTCTAGCTTTCAGGGGATGCAGTCTACTGAATATCTTGAATATGCTCTCCACCCATGAGTTCCTGCTTGATTCACAGACTTCACATTGTGATGATGTCACAAATTTTTAAATAGCTTTTCTCAGCTGAAGTAAAGTTTTGCAAATATAAAATTTCCACTGATCAAAAATTCAGTAGCTTGTTGGTGAATGAAACCACTCTGATTAAACAAGAGGAAAGCTGAAAGTGAGGAAAGCAAACAAAGAACAGTATTATCGCAAAGCCATCAGAATCAGCAGATATTGGCTTTAATCTAAAATATCGGTGCTGGTAGGTCGTTGGTTGTAGTCTTTGCGGTGCTTTTAAGTGTAACTTTCACCGGAGATGCAACAGTCGGCTTTCGACTCTGCTGATATGGGTTTGGTGTGTCAGGGCCTTTTCGAGCTGGGTGGTCATGATGCCAGAAGAGGTGTGAATGTGGGGCCCTATTTGGAAAATTTTGCCCCTCTGTCCTTAATTCCTAAAGGCTATCCTGCTGGGAATGAATCGAGTCTGGTTGGTCAGTTTGCACAGATTGAACAGTGAAGTCAGTCCATTTTTGAACAGTAATTCTTCTTTTTTAAAGAAGAGAGGGCAGCATGACTTCAGCTAATCAAGCCTATTTAAATCAATCATGACAGATGAGGTGCTACACTTCCTCACTGCCTGCTGAAACCAGCAGATACTGTAGGTCAGGAAGGAGGGAAGACAGACAATAGATTATTCCAAGACAATTTCATGTCTTACGTAATTAAGATTTTTGCTCTTTTATCTCAGATATTGCAGTAAAACGTCTCATATTTCTCTCTCAATGAAGAAAATCCTTGACTCTGTTAAAACGTCTTTGCATGTGTACGCCTGCAGTCACATCTTTACCGGCAGCATGTACTGTAAGACAGATTTACTTTATGAACTGACATGGTGTTTAGTCAGTGGTGTCAAGCTGAATCAGCCAAGTTGACAGGAGTTAAGAGGGCAGGCGACAACCTGATCATGGCAGGAGTCTAAAATACACACAGTTATGTCACTGTGATAATATACAGGGCTGCACAGACAAGGATTCATGTGTGGATTGACAGAGATTATCTGTTCATGCTGCATACAATTACACTGCACCACAACATTAGGCCGTCCGGCCCAGACCCATCAATACCATTAGGTTCTGTCAGCCTGCTGTTCCAAAACACCAGCGCTCGGGTAGATGATGTATGGTGTAACGGTTTCTGAACCGAAGGGAGCACATGGTTGATTATGCTATCAAAGTGTTGGCAAATATTTATAAATGATACACAGAAGGTTATTTATTAAAGTGCTGGTTTGTTATACTATGGTGGCTCAGTGGTTGATTATACTATCAAATTTTTGGAACAGGTTCACAGATTATTCACAGCAAGTTTTTGTTTTTTTTAATGAATTTTTCCAAAGTAATGGTACATTTCCCTCTGAATTTACAACCCAGTCATTACTTTTAGAGGAGGTGCGTCTAAGACTGCAGACAGCAATAAATTAAAGCAAATGAGGAAAGGTCTTTAATAATTCATGATTTAGGAACGATCACTAAAAGAGACTTTTTATTACATAAAAATGTCATTTCCACATTTGATTAAAAGGAGCTTATTAAAATCAGCTCTAATGAATTTTCACCATGTTATGGTCTTTCATCCCTCAAAACACCCCCCTATAAAATGCTTTTTGAGTCATGTTGAATTTACTTCAATAATCTGGAATGACTGTTGCAATTAATATTTTACATTTGTATTGCATAAATTATAATCCGATGAATATGTTCCGCAACAGCGTTGAAAAATTTTAATCTAAGTATTTCAACTATGATGCATGTATGGGGCATTCATCCATCGTACTGTTTGCAGTCACAGATTATACAATTAAATTATATTTGTTCTTTAGTTTGGACCACTATGGAAATTCTTTAAGGCCGCAGTGCACAACTATGGCCTCAGTCTATGGAGTTAATTACTTGACCTTGCACTTTAAAATGACACATATATATGCATTTTCTGATCTGAGGCCTTTATCAGCAGGAGAGTATGATTTTGTTGTAAATGAAACCAAACACAAGTGGTCAGCTCGAGATGCATGATAGATCAACAATTGTCCAGGTTATATCGAAGAAATGTCGCGCCCTCTCTGCGTCTTACAGTGACAATGAGGCCACAGAGCTGAAACACATTGTAAGCATGTGGTTAATGTTATGATGTCATGGTTAGGTATAGGCAACAAAACTACAACTTAGAAAGAAAAGAAATATGTTTTTAATTAGTACGTAAAGAGACATTAATATGTCATGTTCGTTACAGCCCATGTATGCAAATCTTTCTAACACGGTAAACATGCAAAAAATAGTCTATAGACTACAGCAGACAAGTATGCCTTTCTGTGTGTGTGTGTGTGTGTGTGTGTGTGTGTGTGTGTGTGTGTGTGTGTGTGTGTGTGTAGTTTTTTTTCCCTTTCGATGTCACCGACAAGAGCAGGTTAACAGTAGAGAGAAGCATGGACAGAGGTCTATAGAAACTTTATGGTGGTTACTTCTCTTTATATATCTCTTACTTATTCGGTCTCTCTTAAAAACTCGTTGCAGACTAATTTGGATCAATGTTTAGTGCTGCTTAGGAGGAGACGACGGTAATTACCGACAGCACTTCACTGCATCTTGCCGGTTAAGGCAGTAGAATTAGAGAATTCATCCGGATGTTGCGTTTCCATCATTGCCGATCGATAAGGTGATAAATACCCGTGAGTACTGCAGTCATTTGACCTGGGTGTGAATACTGATTGTACACATTCCCATTGCATTAAAAAGCCAGATGTTAGCTGTGTTTAAAGGGTTTTCTTAGTCCTGAAAGATGCTTAATGCTGCCTTCAGTGTCTATATCACATACTGAGGGGTGCGACAAAGGTAACTGAAGCCCTGGGAATGATAACGGGCGGGATAGACACAGGTGTGAACAGTGATATGTTGTGGCTATCCACTTCTGTTCGGATCACTAAAAACTCAAAATCAGTCTCCCATTCATTGTCTAAGGAGCAGCTCCAGACTTCATACTCTATGAAGTTTTGTAGGCCATTGAAATAACATTTTACAATTCCTAATTTAGGTGGTGTTCCCTTATAGAAATGGGAAAACATCATGGTTTGGGTTAAAATGACTACTTTTTTGAGATTAGCAAACCTTCATCGCCATGGTTACAATAATAAACGTGGTTAAGGCGAACAAAACAAGCGTCTGTGATGTAGACTTAAGAGGATGCTGTCAATCAGTTGTCAATCCATGTATGATTCTTCAGCGTGCACTTTTCTGCACATCAGTTATCATCATATCTGCTCAGTAAGTTCTCTTAGATCCTGAATGTTTTCCTCTCAGCTTTTTCTATAAACAAATCGGTGAAAACATTCTGCCGATGTAAAGAGCTGCAGTTCTATCTGTACTTTCAAAACCACCTTGAAAAGACAGTTAAAAGCCACTCAGCTCTGTATTTACTGACCTTGAAATCTGGTCATTGTATAACTTGCTTTTGAGTTGACAAGCATTCACTTATGATGAGCTATGATGTGTATCTTTTTATTGTGTTTTGTGCACTATGTGCTTTTTTCGGGTAGATTTATGTTGCATTGTCCGTCTCGTGTATTCTTTTTTGTATCTCTTTACATTGCTATTGTAAAATAGCAATAGCAAACCTGCATTGATATCAGTTCTCTTGTGCTTCATGTAGACCCCTTTCACAAGCTATCTGACCCTTTCAAATCATAGCAAATTTATTTCGAAACATGGGAAAAAAGGCAGTGACTAACTGGGCAATAAATGTTAATGTTATTTTAAAATTATTTCACAGAAAAAAAAGATAACAAAACATATAAACCAATACATTATTATCAGCACTTTTCCAGGTTTTTTTTTTTTTTAATGCTAATTTTTGGGTGATTTTCATGTCACTTCTCTCTCTTTTTTGCCATGTCTTGTTAAGTTGCTGCATTCTCCCCATGTTTTTGAAAGAAATCAAACTGATTTGCTGATGTTCAAAGGGTTAAAGAAACTGGAAAATAGCACTCTCAGCACTGGACACAATCTTGAAATGCCACGTCAAAATGCTCTGACTTTGTTTGATGTTTTGAGCTCAAATTAAGTTTCGACTCACGTCCTGCTTGACACATTCGTCATTTCTGCATGAGGATAGCATGAGTGTGCCTGCATTACTTGACCCAAGAGAGAAAAAGAGTTGAAAAACTAATCTCATTCTGTCGTGTGTTTTCCTCAGCTGAGCCAGGAAATTAATAAAAAAACAAGGGAGTTGAACAGAATGATTCTTTGAAATATGACACAAGCTTATGTAAGCAGCCCATAACTGATACAAAAACATTTTATTCCTGCCTGTTATTCAGACACAGCGTACTTTTGTAAAGATGGTTAATTTGTGTGGACGGAGGTGGATGAACAGAACATCTGTAGCATCCACACACACAATTATATGATGACAATGAGTGATTATCACATATATATAAACAGACCTGGGTAAAATTCATGTGCACACAACAGTTTGTATGGTAGCTTACATCCTTATTAGAGCCTGATTTTATGACAAGCAGCGTTATGCACCTTAAATCCAAAACTCAAATCTCTCACTACAAAGAGAAGCTATTCATGTTTAAATCTATTCATGGCTGTATTAGATTCCAATAATATAATGCTGTAAATGTATCATCTTATAAAGGCCAAACCTCAGTACCCCAGTGAATAACAGGCTGACAGTGTGCACATAAACACACTCAATGGGAGCTTGAAGATTTTTAATGGAACATTTTGCTTTCTGTCTTGCCTGTTTTATTAACCCCCGGTATACGTCAGCATCTTCAGAGAGGACATTTGTATTTAGTGTCCATGTGATGAAAGCAAAGTGAGGACATTGAAGGACATATGAGAACACAACGTGTTTCCTTGCCTTGTAATCTAATATGAAATGCATCACTTGGTGGACTGTGAACGTAGCATATGTAAATGAATTGCTCATTGGTTTTTTGGGGGTTTTTTTTCACAAACTTCAACTGAGTAAAGAAACCAAGTGGAAAAGTGATAGAATAATAAGAAAAGAAAGAACATGTTCCCACAATGCTAAACAAAATATTATGTTAATCATAAGGATACTTGTAAGTTTAAAAGTGTGTGTTCCATCGCATTAAAACTCTGAATATCCTCAAAAGTGATAACATTTCCAGAGTCTGGCATTTGTCCTACTTTATTTATTATTTCTTTTTATACTATACCATATTTATATTGTATTATTTTGTATATTCCATGCCATATTCCATATTTATTTTGCTATACTATACTTTATATAGTGTAGAGAGAGAGAGAGAGAGAGAGAGAGGTTTCACCTAACATTATTTATGATATCACATACTGAATAGTAAATATGTTATTAAAGTAGATGAATAAAAATAAATCATGAATAATGCTAAAATTATTTTTTTGTGCTATATTTCTGTGCAATACTGTATACTATGCTCATACTGTCCCATACAATACTATGTATGATATCCTATTTTACTAATAACACATATCCTGTAAAAAAATACATATAAATAAACAAATAATAAAATTATAAACTGTGCTTTATTGCTGTACAATACTATATTGTGAAATAAGACAATGCTGTATAATACTGTATATTATGTTATCCTTTTTATGTTATCCTATTGTTACATTTTTTAAAAAATTAAAAAATAGAAATTTACAAAAAATAACAAAAAATGACATAACATGTTATACATCTGCATTAATACACTAAAACATCATCATCCTCGTTATTATCATATTACAAATTACTTTGGTGTATCCTGTTTAAATATAGCTGAGTATATTTACTGTTATTAACTACACCGCTATTTCACTCTTGCCTTGTAATTTTGACTTTATTGCTCCTGTATATTTCTTTTTTTATTTCCATTCTTATTCTTTTTTTTTTTATAATATCTCATTATAGATTGTTTACTCCGTGTCCTATTGCTGCTGCATCACCAGATCATTATCTTATCTTAATAACATATGCGATGGTCATATAACGCTGAGCATTTCATCCCATAGGTCCAGATCCTGTACATGCTCTGTTTCCATGACAATATTTAGATTATTATGGTGAAAGGAGCATGCACATGCATGCAAACAGCACAACACAAACAAGACCAAACCTGGCTTTGGGCTGTTTAACAGAATGCTGTGTGCATATCAACACATTCATTGACACAAGGGCCTTGGAGCCATTGATATGGGGAAACGTGCTTTGAATTTGTGCTCGTCACTTAAGACAATAACTTGTGTTTTAAGCTGCATGCATTAACATTTAGTGCTGATAGGGTCAGTTATAGAATTAAACTAATGTTCTGTTTTTATGTGGTCTTCAGTGAGTCATGCACATTTACAGTTTGTTGGATTTTATTTTGGGATGCCAAAGGATGATTTATTTTCATAATGGAGAATCGGGTCTGTGGTTTAACCCTTTGAAACCTGGATTGACATCAGTTTTGCCTTTCACAAGCTATTTAACCATTTGAAAGAAGGTTGAGATTAAGCAGATTGGTTTGATTAAACAAAAAAACAGCAACTTGATACTAAAGATGAAATGGTTCTCAAAAAGTTTTAAAAGGTGCCAAGAAAATTACCTTAGCTAAAACCTTAGCAGAGAGAGCGAGAGAAAGAATCATTAGGAAATAATCGCAGAACTAGTGAAAAATATCAAGGAAACTAAATTTGTAATAATTACCTGTTTAGATCAAGGTCACTGTGACCTTGTCTGTCTTATTCTCGTGAAAGCAATATGTCAAGAACTCTTCAAGGGAATTTTTTAAAGTTTGGCACAAACATTCACTTGAACTCAAGAATGAACCGATTAGATTTTGTCAGTCAAAGGTCATTGTGACCTTGTGTTTCTCCCATTTTAATGGACGCAATATCTCAAGAACACTGTGAGGAAATTTCTTCATATTTGATACAAACGTCCACTTTGAGTCAAAGATGTACTGATTACAGTTTGGTGGTCAAAGATCGAGGTCACTGTGACCTTGCATCCATATCATTTTTGTGAAAGTGATATCTCGAAAAAGTCTTGAGGTAATTTCTTTAAATTTGACACAAACATCCACTTGGAGAAAAGCATGAACTGATAAGATTTTTGTGGTCAAAGGTCAAGGTCATTGAGACCTTGTGTCCATCCCATTCTCATGAAAGCAATATCGCACATCCTGAGGGAATTTCTTCAAATTAGGCACAAACATCCACTTGGACTTTCGGATGAACTGATGAGAATTGTGTGGTCAAAGGTCAACCTCATAAAACATGTTTCTTCCCGTAACTCAATAATTCATACGCTAAATATAACAAAATTTAACACACGTTTAATAGGATTAAATGATAAGGTGGAAACATTATATATGCAAAAGGACAAAGGTCATCTGTGATATCATAATATTATGCAAAAACACTTTTCTGGCATTTACATCATATCTCAGGAACAGAAAGGGAGATATTTGATCAGATACTGAACTGGTGACACTAATCTTCGGTGTCCATCTTGAAACTGTGCAGACTGTACAAATCTTCTGTGCTGCTGGGGGGAAGATGTGTGTAAAGCATCCATGTTTGAACAGACGTGGATGTAAACTGTAAGTGTAACTTGTCTGGTGCGTAGAGTATTTCAACTGTGAGGTGGTTATTCTAGTTTGCATAAAATGTAGAGGAAGGTTTTTCTGTGCAGGTTTAACTGAGCCTCTGAGCTCCCGTCAGGTGCTTCAGCATTGTGCACTCAGGCAGTGAGCAGTCTGATCCCCCTTGGCGTACAGCTGGAGGACATGGAGGAACACACTGATGTTAAGCCTGAGTTCGTCAGCGAAGATTATGATGAAAATCAGAAATTGTGCAAGGTGTGGGCAGGTATGAAGTCTGGGTCTTTTTTTAAAGATTTGTTCTTCCACCATTCAGAACGCCTGAAGTGCACAATGCTGACTGACAGTCGAGTTAAGAGCAGGGAGGTTGTTCAGGTGAGAAAAACAGCCGCGGGTTACATGCATAGAGGTGTCCACAGTTGGAAATAAACACAGAAACAACCATATATTCACAATGTCAACAATTGTTACTAAGCATGGACAAAGTCAGAAAGGTTGTGCTTTTTCCAACAATTCAAGAGCCAAGGAGATGACTGAAGATAATGCACAAGGCTTTCAAAGCCGCAGAAGAGGAGTGATGAATGCTTTATATGTTTATTTATTTATTTATTGACTGAACAGAGGGGCTTTTGAGGCCGTTGGTTTGTCCAGAGATACAAAAGGAGCTGCAGTTCAGTTAAAGGGACAGTACACCCTAAATCAAGAATACATATTTTTGCTCTTACCTGTGGTATTATCTGTCAGTCAAGGTTTTTTTGATGTGAGTTGCCGAGTGTCTGAGTTATCAGTCATAAAAGTGTCTGCTTTCTCTGGAATATAATGGAACTAGAAGGTGCAATACTACTACTTTTAGCCATATCACTGCGCAGAACGAAGCGTGTATCAACTCATGGACAAGAGGGTTGTGTTTGTGACAGTGTGATATTTTAATGGCATCCTCCTTGGCTGAGGTTTAACGTTAGTAAGCTCAATGGTGCTAGGTGAGCTAGCAGTGGATACACGCTTCCAATTGGTGAGAGACATTGTTGTTTAGCTTTTCAAATGGTTTTTTGGCACTTTGAGCACCAAAATTTGAGTGCCATCTAGTTCACTTATATTAGAGAGAAGTCATCTCTACGGCTTGTATCTCCAACATCTCCAGTATCTCATCACCTCACACCAAAAAAATCTTGACTGACAAACAGAGCTTCATGAAAGAGGCAAAATATATATTTGTTTTATTTTCAAGTTGACTGTTGCTTTAAGAGCAACTTATAATTCTAATAATAAGGACCAAACAACCTGTCTGCTTCATAACAACAACATTAAAATGTAATTTCCACTTGCACATTAGAAAAAAAAGTTCTTTTCTGTTTTAAGCTGCTGGAAAGTGTTTGTGCCTGACACACTTGGCACTCAAACATTTGGCACTTTATTTTCAGTGTAAGCTCTGTGATAAAGAAATACTACTTTTCCATTTGTGTCACAGCATGCAGAATCAGATCCATGGTGGTTCAGTTAGCACCTGTTCAAAGAGTGATGCAATCCCTTACGTGCACCACAGCCTTGTCTTTGTATTGATTTTTTAAAAGTACAACCACATATGGTCAACAGTGATGGTTTGACACAAAGGGAATGATTGTACATTCGACGTCAACGTTAAAACGCAGAGGTGGTTTTTCGCCAAGATGATCTATACATGAAACGGTCAATAACAGATAGAACAGACCTGTGCTGCGTTACCTTTTCCCTTCATATATGGTCCTTTCATCAATGATACAGTAGTACAAAACCTGCCTTGTATTCACGGATGCTTCTAGGTCATTAAAAGAGTAACACTGAATAGAACAGGCACAAAAGTAGCCTTCAACATATCACAAAGGAGAGTTTCACCATGTTTTGTTTTTTTTGCTCTGTTTCTGGACACGTTGTCAGTGTGACTTTGCCATGTGATTCCTTTTTTTCTTTTAATTCACTCACAAACAGAAAGACAAAAAAACCAAAAACAGAAAAACAACAAACACACAGCTCTAGCAATTTATCGTCAAATAAGTGAGTCCTGCTATTTCTAACCCCCGTCCTAACCAAAATTAAAACCAAAATTGAAATGAATTCCTCATCAATGTGCCCCAGCAGCCCCACAATTTATACCAAGGGTTCCCACGGTCATGAAAAACCTGGAAAAGTCATGGAATTTCATTATCTTGTTTTCCAGTCAAAAAGAAAAGTCATAAAATTAATAAAAAATCATTGAAAGTTTTGGAAAAGTCATGGGATGTTGTTGTATGTACATATGTAATGTAACATAACAGCTTTTTTTTCTTTAAGTTAGCAACATAGCTCTAATATGCATCAATTTAGGGCTACACAATATATATTGTTTCAGAAATAATGTGATGCCCATTAGTGTATAGCGATGTTTGTTATGGGAAGCAAGACAATCCTGTGTGTACGTAGAAAAGTACCATTACTAAGCTGGCAAGTGCCGCAGACACAGTGAAGCATGTTTTTAAGAAATCGATATTTTATTATGGCTCCTTGAAAAGTCATGGGAAAGTTTTGAAATGATATCCATGAAAATGTGTAAGGCAAAGCAAGTTTATTTATATAGCACCCTTCAGACACAAGGCAGTTCAAGTGCATTAGAGGGGGACGGAAATTCATGAAATACAGTACATTAAGAAGACATTAAAGTTTAATTTAAACATTTAAGGACAAAGAGCAAAAGTAAGAAAAAAATGTAAACGGAAAGCCACATTAAACAATAAAGTTTTAAGCCCTGATTCTGTATAGCTGTGATGGAGCGAAAGGCAATCTGTTCTGTCAATCTGCTCTGCGACTGCTGATTTTTTATCAATGTTGGTGCAGGAAGAGACATGAAATAGAGAAACACTGGTTCGCAAAAGTTAAACCTGGCTGCTGTTTGGTGCTTTGGATGAAGAACAGGATCACGTCCGCAGGTGCTGTGAATAAGCCGACTTGGAGATCAAAAATAATAACCTTTATAGCTGAGTGACTTCTGAGGTGAAACCTGCCGCAGGTTGCCTGGAATTATAAGACAAGGAAGGAGACCATCCTTGGAGGTACTGGCAGGAAGCCTTTGTTGAAATTCAGAAAGAGTGAAAATACTCTCTGTGCTGTCAGTCTCACAGCGGAGGCAGTACTGTTGTCATTTCTTTTATTTGATTTGACTTGATTTTGTCATAAAAACAAACATTTTTAACTCATCCATTTGCAGTTTGATCAGTGAAGGAAACAGTTATGGAAAGGTCTCCCCCTGGTGGATCATCATGAGTCTTTCAGACATCAGCTGTAACCAAATGTCAAAAATGTTGCGTTCCACAGATTTTGTTTTGCATTTTTATAATGATAGGAGACTTTCGAGAGGACATTTACAGAATCAGATGTCTTTAAAAGGCTACAAACGTGACTAGAGACTCATGTCACCCAGGTCACCACTTTTTCATCCTGCTGCCCTCTGTAAGGTGCTAGAGCTCCCTAAAAGCGTGCACATTCAAATTTCTTAGGAGCTTTTCTCCACATGTCGTGAAGAATTAAACTGTTAACCAACTGAAACCTGGGCAAATTGGCTTAGTTTCTTAAAAAAAAAAACAAAACATGGGACAGCAAAAAGTAATAAAGAAATGACCCCAAAAGGAACATCAGCAAAAAAAAAAGTACATGAAAATTTGCAGCAAAAGAAAAAAAAATAAATAAATGACCTGAAAGAAGTGCTATAAAACTTTAAATTTTCTGTTACATGATTGAAAAGATGTAGTTATAGTTTATAATAATTATAATTATATAATTATTCCCCCTACACATTTATATATTTATTGAATATATTGGCATTGAATTGAAAAGACAAGTTAAAGAAATAATCATCAAATATTAAAACAACAGAAGCTGAGTATTATAGTAGATTTTATGTGATATTCATTGGTGTAATGTAACAGAGTTATAATACTTTGTTAATTCTGTTTTTTTTTTTTTTTGGTAATATCTGTATTTTACTTAAGTCTTTCTCTTTTTGTCAGTTTTCACTTTCACTCCACTACATTTCCTAAATAAAATGTCTACTTATACTTGGCTGCCTGCTTTTTCAATTAACAGCATTAACTTTTACTTTTACTTTCAACACACAAGTGCAATTAATATGCTATCATAAAATTACTTTTGATACTTAAGTACAGTAGATATCAGATACTTAAAGACTTTTACTCAAATAATGTTCTAATAGGTGACTTTCACTTCAACCAAAGTCATTGTCTGGTAAGAAATCTGTACTTTCAGGTACTTTCTGGCTGTCAGGAACTTTATCTACCACTGGTAGTATCTCATATAGTATGACACCTCCTTGACCATCTTATTCAGTACTTATCACAAAGATTTATCTGATTGGATTTAATTGAAGTAAGCTGACCAAAAAAATAAACAAAGAAAAAAAAAAAACAGCAACAAAAAACCCCATACATTTAATAACAGCAACAAAGCGTTTTTAAGTTTGTTTCCAATAGTGTAAATCAAATAGTTTTACATAAATATCAGGTTCTCTCTATATAATTTTGTTAATTACTCCAAAAATGTGCATTTGAGAAATTCCAGTCAGTACAAAGTCAATCGGATACCCTGCCACCATGACCTTTAAAAGCAGTCCTTCAGAAAACACATTTACTCCTTTTTTTGGTTTAAGTGGTAATTGTGTAGGAAATATTTATAGGCTATACCTTACGTGTTTTAGGGATTTAATCAACGCATAGAAGTCTTTAGTAATACACAACTAATTACAACAGTGACATCTAGTGTACTTCAGACGAGTTGCAGGTAGCTCTCACTGGGACGCATTCGGTTATGATTCTGTCGTCTCTAAGGACTTGCCTTTTTATTCTGTGTATAGTGCTTGTGAAGCCAAATTATTTATGGCATGCAATTTCAGTCAATCATAAATAAATGAATTACTAAGAGCAGGAATCAAATAAATATGACTATTAGATAAGAAATAAATATATCAATAAATAAATATGACCTGGAAAGAGATAAATATGACTATGAAATAAATCCATTAATAAATAAATAAATGGGACAAAAAACGGACAAACATAAATAAATTACATTTATTTCCGTGCACTCTTATATTTTAATGACAACATTTAGTTGCTTATTTATTTCCAGCTCTTTTTTATTGTGGATTATTATTTAAGTGGACGTGGTTATTAAACTAAATAATTTATTGATGTATTTACTCATTATTTCACTGTTCTATTTATTTATTTATTATTGACTAAATGGCATTCCGTAATTACTGTGAATGTTACAGACAAAGGATAAATAAACATTTACATAAACGCCAAAGTCGTTTCAGTAAGGTGAAGAAAAACACATAACCGGACGCAGCCCTCCAGTTCCTGGTCACATGCTGGTCAAGCTGGATCAGCTGACTTCACTCCGCTTCTCCTTTTGCTGCTCCGTCTCCTCCATCGACCGATAACGCTTCTCTAAACGCCATTATTTCGAGATCTCAGCCTTACTGGCGTCAAATTTGTAAATTTGAGCCGAGGAAATCTCGCTGCAGAGCAGGTTAGGGCGCCGGGTAGATGCTGCTGGAGTGGATGATGAACGGACACGCTATTCTGTACACGGGGGTCACTTTGGCCTTCTGGAGCACCATACTTATCGTCGGTAAGGTTATATTTTCATTGAATATTTGTCAGAATATCGGAGGAAATGAATGAAATCATATATTTGCAAGATTTGTGCAACAACGGCAGCCTCGCCAGACAATTTTCTTTATGACAAAGCGCGCTTTTTGTGTTTGACAGCTACAATTTGGGACCTGGCTAAATCATGGGACCAAGCTGGTTGCGGCTGTTTCCATTTTGCTTCCTAGCTACTATTAGGGGGTTAAAATTGAAATTTGAGGATATAGTTATTCGTGCATGGTCGTAAGTGAAACCAAAAGACGCCAAACACTGTGCTGACAAGCATCATAATCAGACAATTCTTGTATTATAGCTAAATTTCAACACAAGCGAGTCGATCTTACATCCAGGTTAGCAGCCTCTAGCATTTATTGCTACTTAAGCTAATGTCACTTAGCTCGGAGCTAACCGCTAGCAGCTGGAAATGTCAACGGTTCAAACGATGGACTACATTGTTTGCGTTTTAGTCGAGTAGTTTCAGAGTAAACTTAATTGGAGTTATGGCGGGATAGCTGTTTTTTTACTCTTTATTGGTGGTTAAAATCATTTATTTGGGCTAAGCTAACATTAGCTGGTTAGCTGCTGGTGTTACACAGCTGTCTGATCTGAAACGGTCCCAAACAGGAACTGCAGCAGTTTTCACGTGAGAGTGAGCTATCACACTTTACTTACAACTTCTCTCCGTGACTTTAGCACATAAATGTGACTCTGTTTCATACATGGTTAAGGGGAAAATGTTATTAATGCAATAACATGCTGTAAATAGCTGTACTAAAGGGCTCTCTCTCTCCTTCTCACGCACACATACAGCAAGTTTACTTGTCAACAGCAAGAAAAACTGAATTTATTCAGCACATTGCATTCACAGAGGAAAACAACAAAGCCACCAACCGCCCATAAAAATGAATCAAATCCATTAAAACCAAAAATTAAACTATTATTTTAAATAATGAAAAATACAAAGAAATGTCAGTAGAAACTGATTAATAAAATGTGAAAATTAAATCAAATAACACTAAAAGTAGTCATTAAATGGATCAAATGATCATATGGATCAAATACATGAACAGAATAAAATAAGATAAATAGACAAATAAAAGATGACAACACATGAGTAAAGCCAACAGAACGAAACAATAGATAAACCGTTAAACCAGTGAAATTAAAAGCACACCTGTGTTCAAAACAAAGAAAAGGGGGGGGAAAGTTAAACCAGACAACTGGAATGCACAGCCAAAAATGAATGTCTTCAACTGCACTTTTATAAAGATTCATTTGTCTCTGGTTGACCTTTTCTACACCCTCACGTCTAATTGTTTTATTTATTTTCTCCATAGGTATCTGTTATACCATATTTGACCTTGGATTCCGCTTTGACGTGGCATGGTAAGTTAATCTTGGAATAAAGCTACTGTCTTAAGGTCAGTAAGCATGATTGGGTTCACCTTTGGGCAAAAAAAATATTAAATTATTGACTACTGAGAAGAAGTTAAATAAGCTTATTTATTTTCTATGATCTGTTTCAGTCATTTTTCACACAGAAATGCCCTTTTCAACTTCTCAGATAATTCATACTAGAATTATTCTTTGAGCTTTGTCCTGTTGCTTGGACAAAAAGAAGACTGATATTTAGGCATCAGTGGTGGGCATTTTCACCGTTTTTTGCATTATGTCAACAGAAAAATAATCGGTTTAATACAATAATAACAGACAAATTAATCAATAACAGAAAAGACCTTTCTTTTAACAATTTTTTTAGTTAGATGTCTTTTAAATCAGTTTTTATTTGTGTGTTTTATTATTTTTTATTCATGTGTGTTTGATTGGTTTTTTTTGTGTGTTTTTCTCTGCATTTCTTTGCCTGTTTGCCTGTGTTTCTATGTTGAACCTCCTTGACAGTACTGTCTTTTAGAAAAATAGCGCAGTGAAACAGACAGCACAGTATTACAGTAACAAAACTACATTGACTTTTCCTAAGTTGCACAATTGTGAGAATGCTGCCTTTCAACAAATATTAGTTTCAGGCTCCTTGATAGAGCAGGTCACTTTGATATTGCTGTGACAGACTGAGGGCCTGCCCTCCTCTGTGGCACTAACATGTCTTCACATGACAGTTCAAGTGAGCTGACTTTATGATATGGCCATATAAAAGACATGAAAGTAACTTTGTCCTCAGAGACTTATCTTAGCCATGTTTTACTTTTTAGTTAAATGTATTGTTTAAATTATGGTTAGCCCATTTTAAGGCAGGTATCGTTCTGCATTTAACATTAGAAAACAAGGTTGCATTTTTAATTAAATCTTCATTTATCTTACCAGTATTCTGAATCACTCTGATAAGGCCCTGGTTTACAGTGCCCCACTGTTTAGGCTGATTTTTAACATCAAATATGTCAATGGTAGCATTTTTGCTGTGTTTTTAGTTTTGTTTTGAGCATATTTTTAGGTGAAGATATTGTAGGTGATATAAGTGATTTGAAATTTAAATATTGCATAGTGTGAAGTAAGTGAAGAAATGCAAACCTCTTTAACACTTTGACAACACATACTGAGAAACAGTATGACTAAAAACAAATACATTAATACTTTGCTGTTTGTACACAGTACTTTTCCTCATAAAGATGTAGTCTTCATCAGCTGTACCTCTTTGCTGGCAGGTTCCTGACAGAGACTTCTCCTTTCATGTGGGCCAATCTGGGCATCGGCCTGGCCATCTCTCTGTCTGTGGTGGGAGCCGCCTGGTGAGTACCGAACAACAAACACTGTTCAAAGTGGTGTTTTGAATGTGTCAGTGCACCAGCTGTTGTGGTACTTGAGGACCGAACATGTACCGGCCTTTCATACGGTAGTTTCCTCTTTTTTGAAACCTTTTGGAAAGTACACTGTGTGTAAATGTGGAACTGGAAAAATCTATGACTTGGGTATATAGGAACACTGTTGGGTATCTTTTGGATGGAGTTGTGTTTCTTTTAGGTTCTGACATGAATTGGTGAATCATGCGGCATTTTGTCAGTTATAACCAAAAAACTAAGAGAAAACATGTATCACAACAGAAAAAGAAAAGAAAGAAATGAAAATGTAAAAAATGGGGCCCCTGGGGACTCAGTGGATCGAGCAGCGCCCCACATACAGAGGTTGTATCCTTGTCACAGCAGCCACGGGTTCGATTCCAGCCTCTGCCATTTGCTGCATGTCGCCCCCCCTCTCCCTCTCCCCCTTTCACACTCAAGTTGTCCTGTACATTAAAAAGGCAATGAAATGTTTGTGTACAAAAAATAAAATAAAAAACTCACTTAGTTGTCCTATGATAAGTTGCTATATTTCAAAAATATGCTTAGAAACTTTCACTGTGTTAATTATGATATATAGATGACACAATAAAAATAAAAAATAATTGTTAATATCCTAACAAAATAAGTAGCTTTTAGAGCCAAAATTAACTGCAGTCTGACTGTTTGTTAATAGTGGTAGAAAAATACATCAAAATTAATTAGTAGAGCACTTTGGTCACTTCTTTGATTCTGATCTGCTCCAAAATTGAATGGGCTCTCCCTCACCCCAAGCTACACCCTCCCACCAAGCTTTGTGAAAATTGGGCCAGTGGTTTTCTGTTATAGATGTTGTGCTGATTGTTGTTTTCGTTTTCCAGGGGGATCTACATCACTGGCTCAAGCATCATCGGTGGTGGTGTCAAAGCTCCACGAATCAAAACCAAGAATTTAGTCAGGTAGGATCACCTAAGAACACTATGAGTAATCTACGCTTTGTGTGTGTGTGTGTGTGTGTGTGTGTGTGTGCGCGCGCGCGCACTACTATGAGATTTATGAGAAGAAGCTGCTGTATCACTGCAATTTTCCTTTAGATAAGTAAAGTGCTCCATCCATCCTGGGGGCAAAAAAACGTTTACAGATGCCTCCCTTAAAGAGAAAAGTAGTATCAAAAAATCTGTAAATTCTTCTCAAATTAGAAGTGCAGCTTCTTAAAAGTGTTGGTTATCTACATAATCTGCTCAGTGCATCCCAAATAAATACACTTTTAATTAAATTCTAAAACAATGAGAGTTGCCTGGTTGACCTTCTCAACATTTCAGCCACTGAGTGAGCATCCACGAGTGACTGTCGGGGAAACCGCTGATGCCACCTTAAAACCCGAATCACTTCTCTTATTTTGTTTTTTTTATGTCTCCTTTTAGCATCATCTTCTGTGAAGCTGTAGCGATCTATGGGATCATCATGGCCATTGTAATCAGCAACATGGCGGAGGTAAACCATAAGCATTTTTGTTGTTTATGATTAAGAAAACTGTACACCTCAAGGAACGTTACAGCCATAAATTAGAGCATTTAAGATGTGGGAACAAAAGGCGTTTAATGTAATTTGAACAACAGAGAAATTATGTTTATTTGGTCCTAAAAATAATCTCTTTAATCATACAGAGCTTCAGTGGAACAACTCCCGAGGCCATCGGGGCAAGGAACTACCAAGCTGGTAAGAAAACATACAGAAAGCTACTGAATACAACACATAACTATTGTCAAGAATTTCAACATAAAACAACACCTAAAACACAAATTGTAGTATTCAAGATAAAATTTTTCTCATCTATTACGCACATGAATTTTATGTAGACAGTTCCAGCTAGAACAAGGTAATGCTGTGTTACAGGGTGGGGCGATATGGGCTATAAATAATATGGTGAGATTTCAAGGCCATATCGTAATACATGGTATGTATCGTGATATAAATAAACTACAGTTATAATAAAAGGAGCGCATTTTAAAATACATTAATTAATTTTATCGGTTATCGGTGAAAAAAACGGCTGATGCCGATGATCGCAAAAATGCCGAATATCGGACGATATTATCGGCCAAGCCGATAATTGGTCGATCCCTAGTTATAATACAATTAGATAAAGAATGTTTAGAATAAAAAAAATAAAGGGATGTTGTTGTAAAATCAAATAAAGTACTCTTATAATAAAGTTAAATTACAGAGTGTTATTATTAACTCAGTTTTAATTTGAAGCACCTGGCTCGTATCAGGCCAAAGGGGGTCGATGTTTTTGCTGTGAACTTGAAGCTTCTGGTCAGCAGCTGTTAACGGTTAGCAGAAAGCTGAGCTGATCCAGCAGCGCCATTAAACGTGAGGACTGATTCACTGTAAACTGGAAACAAAAACTCACAGCTCTCCAGTTCATATATTGATAATTACATGTCACAGTGCTGCTCCTTTGTCACAAAATGTGACTAAAAAGTCGCGATCTGGAGCCCTGCAGATACGAAAACACATGCCTCACCTGCTCACACCGTCACCCCGGAGACATCGGTCTGGATGGGCCTGGGACTGTGTGTGACTTGTGTTTGCAAGCCTCTTTTTTTTCTTGTTCCTGTTTTTGTGACTGTGAGAGAGGGAGACAACTGTAACACTGAAGCGCGTCTCATGCGGGTGCTTAAATAATGATGTGACAAATTATACTCAATGCTACATATACAGTATATCGAAAGTCGATCTAGTCATTTTGTATGTGCAGTACATCAAGTATCATCGCCCACCGCGATTATTTTCTGATGCGACAGTCTTACAGCAAGTGTGATGCATTACTCATGGTTGCAAACATTCATGAAAACTGTAACAATTAGTCTAAATAAGTATTCAATATGGATTGCTCAGTACATTTACAACCTCAAATGGATTATGACAGATCTATTAACATGTTTAGACCCCAAATTTTAATTCACGCATGAAACATTAGGCATGAGAAGAAAGATGGAAACACTCAATGGCACAGAAATGAAAGAAATTAATATTTTAACACGCCTCAAAATTGACTTTCAAATTCAATATCACCAACTCTTACTGGGTAATAATTTCCAGCCCCAGCAGGGAATTAGATTTATTTATTTTTCGTCCCGCTGTGGATTAGGTCTTTGACTGATTTGATTTCCATCCCACCAGGTTACTCCATGTTCGGAGCTGGTCTGACTGTGGGCTTCTCCAACCTCTTCTGTGGCATCTGTGTCGGCATCGTGGGCAGCGGAGCAGCATTGGCAGACGCCCAGAACGCCAGCCTCTTCGTCAAGATCCTCATTGTGGAAATCTTTGGCAGTGCAATCGGCCTGTTTGGTGTTATTGTAGCCATTCTGCAGGTGATTGAGACGTGCTGCTTTTTTTTATGACTTGACAATCTTTCTTTAAGCTATCCGTGGCTTTTGCCTGCAACAATGGCCTTTTGTTTTTGTTGCAAACTTCTGAGAAATACAAAGAAAGTATTGATTCTCACAAAACTCCAGATGGATTTTTATCATGCAGTTTTAGAAGTAGAACTGTTGCTTTTGTATTTGAAAGTGTAATAACTTCCTTTTTTTCTCCCTCAGACATCGAAAGTAAAGATGGGCGACTAGAAGATGCATTCACACGCTGAGAAGAGAAAAAGACACTGCTGGAAAATAAGATGGATTATTGTGTAAATACACCGTAAATTATTTAAATGTCTCTATTTGCCTGGTTTTGTTTTTAACCATCATTTATGCAAGAGAGTGGTACACGCACGCCAGACTGCATCGTCTTGGGAGAAACATGAATGTCGAATGAGAAAAGTGAGAACAAATCAGCAGATGCCAGTGTTTCGCGTGCATATCCTGATATAAAGGAGTGAACGCTGCATCTCTCTGAAGTTCAGGTCGATGAGTCATGCAAACGGAGGTGTTTAGATCAGTCTGTAGTCTCGGATTGAATCGCTCTCAAAACTTAAAAATATGTGTAAAGAAGTTGGGGCATTTCCATTTATTCTGACCACTCTTGGATGAATGATGAGTTAAAAATAACACCAGGATATTTGAAAATATTTGTGTGTGTGTGCGTGTGTGTATGCTGGACACGTGATTTTTCTTTTTTTTCCTGTGAAGCATGAGGGTGTTTACCATTGTGTTTACGACTGTAGCCTGGTCTGTCAGTTTCTTCTTTTTTTGTAACTGTTCTTTGCTAACAATAAGCAAGTGGTCCTTAATCCACGCCGTGGCCCAAATACAGTATTCGTCAGGCCTCTTGCTGTAAGAGTGACGGAGAATCTCTGAAGTTTTGAATTGGGAGTTTTGATCTGGGAGCATTAGTAAGGTCACTGGAGATGCTCTTTGGGAGACCAAATAGAGTCAGATCACAGCAGCAGATCTGCTCTAAATATGTCATTCATTTCCTTAGTTTCCCAAAATGTTTTGGAACTAAGATGTCCGATGAGCCTCTTGAAGATCGCTGCCAGCCAAAACTTCCGTGTTTACCCCAGAGTGTCCTCTAGTTTTTAAGTTTTAACTAGCTTCCTTTGAGTAGTTTTTACAATTGGACATGAAAGTGGGTTGTTAGATGTTAGATAGAGGGAAGACAAAAGATTGTGGATACCCAGAATACTTCTCTTACTAAGACATCATTGACAAACTTGCAAGGAAAGACCTTAGCAGGAAGGGGGCTTTTTGGAAATGTGTCCAAATTCATTTCCCGTTTCTCAAGTCAAAACTATATATTCTTAGACAGGAAAGTGGACTTTATTTTACAGAGCACCTCAGTCACTGGTATTACCTTACACTCAGTGGTAACTTGTTAATATTTGCTGTCACGTCATCATCATTGTACCGGACAGGGTTCCCACAGTCATGAAATGACCCGAAAATGTTATGAATTTAGAAAAACTGTTTTCCAGGCCTGGAAATGATTTGTAATTAACAGAATGTTTCTGAAAAGTTTTGATTACACATTGTTTTGGCTACTTTTTAAAGCAGTGGTTCCCAACTGGTCCAGTCACGGGATCTAGATTCGTCCTTAGTTATTAGGTTAGAGGTTTAGAACACAAAGAAATAAAACATATTGTAAGAATAAACAAACTGCATTTCAGAACAAAATCTCTGTACAGGAAATTCACTTCAAAGTGAGTCACAAAAGTGTTTTCTGGGTTGTTTTTTTAAAACTTGACACGATCACAAGTCACTTGCTGTCCATTGAGAATGGATCAAGGACCCACATTTGGACCGCAAACCATCAGTTTGGAACCACTGGCTTAAATTCTGTTCATAAAAATCATCACAGTCCAAATGTGTCCCTCGTATCACTAATTTAAAACCTATTGCGATACTGTGTGGCCACTGAAATGTCACTAGAATCACGTGATGGACCCCTTTGTTGAAAATGTTGAAAAGCTGTTGTGTAGCAGGTTAAGAAAGGCTTTGTGAAGTACCGTGTGCTAGTCAGCTAGTTGGTGGCAGGATTGTCTAACGAGAGTTAAATTAGCAAGCACTAGCAGTTTGGTTATTTGCAAATGCCAGGGAAGTTTATAATATTAGCTGTATACCTCTTTAAACTCCTGAAATTTATGGAAATTTGGAAAATATTCTGGAAAAGGTTTAAAAATGTATTGGTAGAAATGTGTGGGAACCCTGACTAGAGGTCTGAAGGAAATATACTGGCGTGCAGACTGGTCCTGAATAAGATTTTATCTCCAGGTGGTCTGGCACCCAAAAGTATAGGCACCGTTACATAATCAGCTGTATGGATATTGATTTTTAAATATCCATATTTTACAAAGAAATCGCATTCTAAGACTCTTCACATTTCTTTATTTTTTATTGAACTGTCTTATTTTGAATGTATGTCTTAACATGTTCACGTCTTGTGTTCCCAAATTATTTTCTGACATTCCGTAAAGAAGCTTAATGTGTGTGTTAAGCCGAGTCCTGTGTGTGGGTAGAGTGCAATTTGAATCACAAAATTTGCTGCATCACAAGAAAACCGTCGTTTAATCTTTGCTGTCAAAGCTTTCATTATCAGCTGCAGCGTTTCAGCTGTTTCCCACTGATGCTGACGCGTAAATGTGGGTGAAAACATTATTTTTTTTGGCAACTTTGGCTGCCAGCTCACAACAGAATCACAGTGATTTGGGTGTAAAATGCTTGTATGGAGACACGTTTGGCAAAACTTTTTGTTCTTGGTGCATCATTCCACAAGTTAAGATGACAGACAGACCGTGGCTAATTGTGAATCGTCTCAAATCTTTCCTGTAATTTCCCCTCCTGCAGAGTTCTGAATGAGCATTGAAATTAGACATGGGGGGAAATTGTCTTAAGAATAATTTGGACCTGGCCTCCCTACGATGTCAAAGATCGTCTCTGCCCGTCTGATGGCTTTCATAATGAAACCAAAATGTAACTCCCGTATTCCTCTGGTGAACCAGGCTCTGCACCAAACGCCAGGCTTCAGTGAGTGTAGTTGGTACCGTGTGTGCATTATGTTGATGTGATGGTGATCAGAAAAATAAAGTCATTGTTTTTTGACATTGTGTATGATAATAACAAAAACAGATCTTCCTTCTGGCTTCATAAATGTCCTTGAGAAAATAAAACTGTCCAATCAAGATCTTTGGCTTCATTTCTTATTTGAATATTAACATTTTACATTAAATGTTGTTTTAATTTAGGACACTGATGCTGCACTCGCTTCCTGTAGTGTTTAGTTGTTTCCACTAGATGGAGCAAAGAACCACAACATCTGTCGGAGTCATTTATCTGGTGCTGCACACCTAAAGAGCTCAGCTGAGGAAAATTTGGCTCACATTTCCAGCAACATGATGGTATTTATTGACTGTTGTAGCTGCTCTGAAACCGATCATTATCCCTCTCAAATATATTATTGTCCCTTTGCAGCTAACTGCAGAAGATGTCATAATACCCAGTAACAAAGATTATATTTGTGAATGTAGTTGTGATGCCAGACGACTAATAGCTTATTAAAGAGAGCAAACTGGATAAACAATTGACTTAATCTGTGATATGTGTGATTTAAAAACCTGTTAAACAAATTCACAAAACATACTCAAGATGTCAGACCATATACATTTGTCAGTCAAGTAAGAGGAGGCAGCTGCAAAACTTACAGCAAATCTTTAAAAGTGGTGGAAATGTAACTTAGTGCATTTACTTGAGTATGAATTTGAGGTACTTGTACTTTAAGTCTTTTCTTTTTTTTTCACTACTTTAGACTTTTACTCCTACACTACATTTCAGAGGGAAATATTTTAATTTTTACCTCACATTTATTTGAAAGCTTTAGTTACTTTACAAATTCAGATTTATGCATTAAAAAAACATAATAACGTGAAGTTTTGTTTGAAATTAAAGTATCCAACAATTTGTAGTACAGCTGAACAATTTGTAGTATAGCAAAAACTATTGATTGATGATTTTTGATTAATTTAGCTGATTTACTTCGAATTTTTAACAGCTTTTTTTCTTTAAAAATATCAACATTTTTCATATACAACACAGAACAATACTGCAACACAGCTTAGAAATGATGTGACAAATCAAGTCGCTAAAAATAATAAAATAAAAATAAAAATAATGGGCATGACATCATTCCCAACCCACCTATTTTTTTTTAAAGCAACATTTAAGTTGTTTTCTAAACTCTTTTAATAAATATATATATATATAACATGGACACACAGAAACAAAACATATAAGGTAGAATTAACCACATATTTTTTAAGGCTATATTTAGATAAATGTGTTTTTATCTTGCCTTATGAAGCATTACAACATCTTTATTTGTGCAATATAATAAAAAGTCATTATTATTTAGACAACTGTATCCCATATGCTGATATATAACAACTCATTTGGCCAATAACGGATACTGATATTCTATCCCCCAACCTAATTTTAGTGATCATTATGTCTCTTCTGTAGTGGAATTAACACATTATGTATACTCTTATCATGCTGGCCCACCAGCAGCTGGAGACATAAAATACAATACTTTCCATGTATGTAATATTCATTCATTGTGTAAAATATAAAAAACGTAACTATTTATTTTCTATTTCAATCTTAATGAACTTAGTCGATGATTTGTACATGTTCACCGTGTCAATAAAAAAAATATTAGTTTTTAACATCAGCAGAAATCAACACATTGGCCAATTCTGATATTTAATTTCAAAGCTAATATCTGCAGACACCAATGATGTGTCGATATTATCGTGCATCTCTTATACCATCCCGATATTTGTGATAATAACCATTCTGGAGCTGAAATAATTAAATAGAGTAAAAGTGTCTTAGACTTTAATGATCAATAAGTTAACTAATCGAGTGAGAGGAGGCATACAAACTGTATGAGGAAAAAATTAAAATATGGTCATCAAAGGTTCAAAAATCTCATAAGAAGTCGATTTGAGGTTAAACAAAAAATATTTAGGCAATATTGAATCATTTGTATCTTTTGTTACTTCTCAGTGAAACACAGTAACATCTGTTTTTGAGTGGAATAAAAAATATTTTCCTTACAACTATGTGAAAGTTGTAATATTGCTTCCTCTGTGTTCATGTAGATTTTTTTTTAAGTAGGTTAACAAATTTCCAGCCTCCTTTCAATCAGATGAGCAGAGAGAAAATAAAAAGCGTTTCTGACCCAACCGGGCTTCCGTAGGCAGCAGGAGCGAAGGGACCTGCTCGCTGCTCAGCCTGAGAGCATCCTTTTTCTCTGCTTTCTTATCATCCTCACCAAAACACAGCGGGCTGACGGAAAATCATGAGGATAGCATCTCTGTACTCGCCGGTTTGCGGTAAAATATCGTTACGGGTTGCGTTAGCCGCTGGGCTAGCGTGATGCTACACAACATGAGGAGCAGACATAATGGGCTGTCTGTGCAAACCAAAAGAATATAGTTATCTGTAGCACTGCGAGCGGGGCTCAGCCTCTAGCTTTTAGTGCTTTTTTATTATTAATTTTTTTTTTTTTTACAAACATTTCTTGCAACAAAATGACAGTTTTGTTTTTTAATTGTCTTCTTCGGCTGAATGAAAGCAGCGGTGCTCCGGTAAAGAAGATGCACAGATAAAAGTGTTCGCCTGACAACATCGAGGTAGGTGCTCTGTCTGCTTTCTGATATACAGCATCCACGCGTTTTCCCTTTGTTTCCATCCAGCCTCCGTGCATTTATCCTGCAAACCTGCTTTTTTTTTTATTTAAGCTCTGAATATTAAGGGAATGTGGTCGCGTGCACTGCCCCCTACCCCTCTTTTGTTATCATCCACATTTCCACCAACTAGCAGCATCTTTACACCCGCCATACTAGGCTTCACTCCCTGCACTGATCTACTGTACATGAAGCATCTCGGTGTACATGCACACAGCTGAGGGGAGCATTCAGCCGTGCAATCTGGCTTTCATTTAGGGACTGTTCTGTATTTATCAGGGGAAGGGGGTGGGGAGGGTGTGTATTCATTTTGTGTGTGTGTGTATTTTTTTACCTTCCTTGAAGCTACAAATATTTTCTCGAGCCTCCCTGGGGAAAATGCATGATCGTCCCTCCACCATAAATAAGTTATTAGATTTTAAAAACTGACCGTTTGATGTTAGAAAGTGAAAGTTGAAGACAAAACCTGAAGGCATGTTCAATCTCAAAAAGGTATGCACCGTTTTGCTACGGTTTTTAGACTGAAAAACATGTTTTCTCAAAATGGTTGTGAAAGGTTGTGCAGTGGTCTTTGAGTTTTGAGTGGTCGGTGTGTCAGAGGTGTTACCCAATCAGCAGTGGCGTGTATGTGGACCAAATTCTGGCCAAATGATTAATTAATGGGCAGTAAAAGACTTTTTAAATTTTATTGGCACCATATTTATTATTGTTGTGATTGTATGTGACCTACCAGATACAAGCATTTCCCCATGGGGATTAATAAAGTATCTATATATCTATCTATCTATCTTGCTAAATCTGTACTTATTTTACTTTCAGTGTTTGATTTTATTTCACCCTTGCTTTGGCAATGTGGATGTTAAATTTCCCCACACCAATGAAGCCCCTTTGAGCTGAACTGAATTCAGCCTCACCGTATTAAAAGGCAGTACGCAACAGGGTGTTCAACACACCATTATTTCTGTTTATCATTTTGCAAGGTTTTGTCGCAGTTGATAAAAGCCGAAATTTTCCCCTCTCTTGTTGTGCACGGTGGTTAGTTCATACAGACTGTTTAATTTTTGCAGAGCTTTAGTGAGATATGTATAATACAATGATTTTGATGAAATATCACTATTTTAAGCTTAGATTTGGTTATGTTTTTTCTGGCAGAATCCTCGCACCCACATAATGCATTGAGGACGATTAGAAATTTGAAAATCCAATAATAATTTCTGTTTTTACAGTTTTTGGCTATGTTAAGTGGCGTCATTTTAGTATGTTTTCCTGAAAACGGGTGGTAAAATCAAAACAAAATACAACCATTTAAAGTAGTTTGCCCCACCCCTAATCCAAAAATCCAAACATTGACCCCTCCTCAGTGCTTAAAAAATAATTTGACATGCCTTCCCCTTTTTGCACCACCCTTCCCCTCTCATAAATAACAGACAGTCCCTTAGAGCTTTTAAAGCTCCTTTCTGAACCTTTCTGAAATTACTGGCACTATTTCACCCCAATTTTAACCCACTGAAACTTGAGCAGTTTTTTTTTTTTTTATAAATGAGCAACAAAAGAAGAAATTAAACAAGAAATTAGTAAAAAGTACAAGAAAATCACCTGAAAATTAGTTATACAAACAAGCAAAAGAAAAAGAAAGTTAAAAAAAGGCAAACAAGAACCCTGTAACATAATTTTAAACATGTAATAATGATAATTATACATTTTTCCTTAGCTTTTTTGGAAAATTCTAAATCTGCTAATTTCTTGCAATTTGTGGAACATTTCTTATTAAATTGCTTATTGTCTTTTTTCCATGTTTCTGAAAGAAATTGCACCAATGTGCTCAGTGTTCACGGGTTGAAATACTTGCAAAAAGGCGTCTGAGAGCTGCAAAAGTAAGTCGATGTCGCTCGAGGTTTCAAAGGGTTAAAGAAAGGATGCAAAGTCAATGAACCAGAGCATCCCTTGTCTTACGGTCACAGCACTCTGAGAGCAAAGTGTGCACAGCAAGTGTAACACTGGGGAAATGAGAGAAAGGAGGAGGAGGAGGAGGAGGAGGAGGGGGCTTCTTCATCATGAAGCTTAACCTAACCAGGCGTTTAAACAGAAGCTCTGTACCTAGACGGTAATCCAATCTGACATGGCTCTCATTTATGACACAGCATCTCTTTAGGGCTATAGAGGCTATAGGAGCGAGCGGACTGGAGCTACCTCGCTCTGTGATGTAACTGAGACGTCCAGTGCAGAGTGGCCTTTGGTGTAGTTTGAATTTTTCGTTTGATGCTGTACTGCACAAAGCGTTTTTTCTCGTTACTTTAAAGTCGTGTTATTTTGGGGAGAGATTTAGCAGAATTGTTATTCATTGTGAGCACAATGTCTGTAATCATATTTGTGGGTTAAGAGTTGCTCGAAAGCTCAAAGTTTGGCCAGATACCTGCTGTACAGGAACACTTTGTATCGATCAGTCATTCTATAAGATGTCAGAAAATAGTGAGAAATCATCCATCACTGTTCGCGATGTTATCTAATTGTTTGTCGTGTAATTTGTCACATGGAGTCATATGAGGTACGACTTCAGTGAAATGCGATCCTGTCACGTCCTTCAACTTTTAACACCGTCTTTTTTAACCTCTTCTTACATTGCAGGCTGCTGCTTTATGTAATAGTGTTCAGACTAACTGCGGTGCGAATGTTTATGGCGTGCTGGATGGTTCTGATGATTTTAAGGTTTCCGGCTGTGGAATGATTTAACTGTAGTTTTGGGAACAGTTGCTTCTGTTGTTAGGCCTTTTGCATGATGTTGTGGATTGTTGGTTCCACTCTCATGAACGCAATAATTGAAAAATACTTTGAGGAAATTTCTTAAAATTTGGCACAAACTGTCACTTGGATTAAATGCTGAGCTGATTAGATTTTGGTGGTCAAAGGTCAAAGTCACTGTGGCCTAAGCTGTGCCCGAAATCGTCCCCTATTATGGATATAGTGCACTATATAGTGTGTTCGCTATTTTGTAGTGGCGTCTGAATTCTCTGCTGTTAATTTCATCTACTATATAGTGCACTATAAAATGCCCACAATGCACAGTGTAAATATGATGTACACTACATTCAACTCCTGTCTACCACAATGCAATGCGGTCCTGTATTTCCGGGGGGAAAAAAAAACGTAGTGTCCGAAATCTCATTTGGTTATTCCCTATATGGTGCACTATTTAACACACACTACATAGTGAATAGTGAGTGAGTGAATGAGGGGACGGTTTCGAACACAGCTCCAGTCTTACTCATTCTTGTGAACATGATATCTCAAGAACACCCTGAGGCGTTTTTCCTTAAATTTCTCACAGACGTCCACTCGGATGCAAAACTAAACTGATTAGAATTTGGTGGTCAAAGGTCATATAATGATGAAGTGAATCATCTTATATCCAAAAGGTCACTTCACTGTGGCATCATAATGTCCTGCAAGAGCACTTTTCTGGCCATAATTCAACGTCAGGAACAGAAGTGGGGACATTTGGTCAGATTATGAATATGTGACACTAATCTTGGGTGCTCACCTTGAAGCTGATTGTATAGATCCTCTATGCTGCTGTGGGAAAATGTGTGTGTTTGACGTATCTGTGTGTGCATACATATTGTATCAGGCATACTACAGCGAGGCAGTAACTCTAGTTTAACACATTAAATCCACCACAGACTTCACTGATGTCATGGGAGACATCGACAGTTTCTGGCTTGTTCTGCAGCTTTTGACTTTATCACACTCTCATCATAAATTGAATGCGTCTGTTGATTGTTATGGTTTTGACATGTTGCAGCTGGAATAGAAAGTATAAAGAATAAAATTAATAATGGATGAATTCCATTTAGCTGCTTCGGTGTCAGGGCCGTGGTATTGTGCATGCTGGCTCACTTTCATGGCTTACAGGGACACTTGAGAAGACAGAGCCACCGTTAATGTTATTACTAACACCTGTGCTTTTTCTAATGTGTTAGCTGTTAAAAAAGCACATTAGTGGATATTAAGTCAACATGCAAACATCTACAGTAAACTCAGTCTGCAGTCAGCTTCAGAGAAAGCACGTGGACATCGTTTTGTTGTTGTTTACAGGTTTTTTTACACGGTTTGAGTGAATCTGTTCAGTATCGCGGAGCACATATCTTAGTCCGGTGAAGTTCACTCATGTGCAGTGATATTGCAGAATCTTTTGACCATCTGCTGTGAAACCTGTGACTTGACTGCAGGCTCTTCAGAGAGCAGAGAGGCGGTTGTGTTGTCAGGCTGTGTGTGGTTACAGGTGGCAGGGAGGTGTTTTTGTCTTTTTTTTTTTTTTTATTAATTTGTGTGCAGGTGCAGCTGTTTTTCTGTTGATTGATGACGCGTCCTTTTCAAAAAAAGAGCTTACTGCTGTCATACATGCTCTGATGAAGGTTTCTTGTCAAAATGCATCAGCAGATTTGTCAGCTTATCGATTTGCACATAGATTTACACAAAAGACACACGCTCCCTTTTTTCCTGACGTTGTTTTTTATTTATAAATAGGCCACAGACTCTCTGTGGTTAATTAAGCTATCCTGAAATCAGAAGGTCACATTTGCTAATTCCTTACAAGGTTTATGTTTACCTGGATCGACATCAGTTTTCTGTGCTGTGTTCAGACACCTTTCACAAGCAATTTAACCATTGAAACTTGAACAAATCGGCTTGATTTCTTTCAAAAATGGCAATCAGCAACTTGGCATAAATGTTCTGCAAACTGCTCCACTCAGCTGCAACCTGAGTGGAGCGATGTGGACTCGATAGGGGTTAAGATGCCGTTCATTAACCACAGTGTCCCTGCTTTTAAATCTGGCCGCGCCCCATCGCTGCAGCTTTCTTTCTGCCTAGCTTTCTGCCAAATCTCCACTATCACCATCTAATAAAAATGCACAAAATGTGCGCCATCCCCATGGGGGAGCAGTGCTCTTTATGAAATACTTTGACATTTTGGAAAATGGTTGACAAGCTGTGATGACAAGAGTCAGGGAAGTTGGTGCCCCCAGCTGAGCAATGGTCCCACACCTCAAGTTGTTGTTTTTTTTATACTTTGGTTTAGGCAAGGCAAGTTTATTTATATACTTCAGACACAAGGCGATTCAAAGTGCTTTACAGGGGCACAGAATAGTTACAGGTGGATCTGAGCTGAAGCACAACATATTCAAAAGAGTCGAACTTCCTACATGACAACTTTTTGAATTGGTGGACGTAATTAAATAAGGTGGCTACTCCGCCTCCCTTTTTAAGAGCTCTGGCCTCACTAATAAAATTAAAGGTCTGGGGAGCTGATTTGATGAGAGCTGCTGTGCTATTGTTTAAATTCAACCAAGTTTCAGTTAAAGACAGAAAATCAAGCCTCTCCTTGAAAATGAAATCTTTCACTAAAAGTGACTTGCCTGACAAAGACCTGATATTTAATAGTGCTAATTTCAACTTACTAAAAGAATTATCATGCAGAGTTTGAGGCTAGTGCACAACATAGATAGGGAGGCTGCTTACTTTTTTCTGCCTGATGCTGGTTATAACCATGGATGTACTACAGTGAAGTGTTATAACAGGAGGCAGAGGTTATGTCTCCTCCCTGCCTGAGGAGGGCGGTGTTAACAACAATAGATGGCTGCGTAGAACAAGAACTGATAACCAATGAGGACTGAGTATCCAGAGCGGGTCACAGGTGCTGCTGATTTTAAACAGTCATACAGGTGAGCTGGACAGAGAGGGATGAAAAATGCTTGCTGACAACAAACTGGTTTGGATGGAGACCGTCTGTTCTGAAAATCGCAGGATGCTGCCAGAAGAGACTGAAATTGTCTACGAACCCAAAGTTTTGGACATTGAACCATGTCACCAACCTACTGAAACCTTCAGCCCCTCAGAGTTGGAATGGATCCCGAGATGAAAACGTTTTCACCGTTTTTTAAGAAAGCCATCAGTTCAGTGAACTCCTTTTTCACCATCGCGGATTGTTGTCATTGGTGCCAATGTGGACCACCACCTTCTTAACAGAGGAGTGAGCTGTCAGCACGCTGCACATGGCACAAACCAGAGCACCCGGGTCTTCACGTACCTCACGCCGACCACCAGCGTTCATGCGCCGCATTCACCGGCTGTGGATGTTGGGTTGTTGCCGGGGACTGCTGCAGGGAGGCCGCGGCGGCGTCCTCCATAGAGGGGTTCCCTGACGTTATCGGGCGAGGACCTGGCCAGGGAAATCCTGCATGTCCAAGATGCTGAACCTGTTGGTCAGCGGGAGGCTGTGTGGTGGAGCAGGAGGAGACGGGGCTTTGCACCATGTTTATCCCGGCAGGCCACCGCCCGGTGCTCCGGTTGACGTGGGGGTCGAACTTGCCGTTGCTCGGGGCTTAGCTCCAAACTCCAAAATTAGCTTGTCCTTCTCGCTCAGCTCAGCTTCCAGACCAGCGATGCTTTTCTTCAGCCTTTAAACGGTAAGATGGCATGACCCACACTCTCATCCACACTCAGCCACCAGACTAGCAGTTTGTCCGTAGAAGTTGTGCGAGTTTAAAAGCTTAAAAGTTTAAACAGAAGCGAGCGACTAGCCTAGCCACCAGGCTAAAAACAAACCTGCTAAGCTAGTCCATAGAGTCCGGTAGGCCGGATAAACTAAAGACCCAAACGTGCGATGGTTAAAATCTTCGACCTAGTTAAAAGACGAAGGTAAAACAACCGCGACCTAAAAGTAAGAAGTATAAGAAGTCGCTTTAAAAGTAGATAAAAACGTTAGTTCATGACAGAGTAGCTGGCCATACTCTCAAAACACGCAAAACGCTGACGCATGCGCAGTGTCGTTACGGTTTACTGCAGATTAAACAAGTGAAATACAACATGTTTGTCATCTTCAGAGGTGCTGACAGATTTCAGGCTGAGTTAGGCTGGCTGTTTGTGCATGAGTTCTGTCGTTGTGTAATGTGAAGTTTATGAGCTTCATATTTATTATATTATAATAATCTTACTGCGAGAAAGCCAGATAGCCTATAGTGTTAAACTGTCAACTTGCTTTGCTTTGGGACCACTTTTGCAAATTGACAGGAGGCCAGGGGCCAGTCACAGCAGCCCCATATAGGTCTCTAACATTGTTGGCATTTCCAGGATTTTTTTTTTTTTTTTTTAAGGTATTTATCGGTGCAATAAATACCTGTGACTGCAGAGTTATTTGACGTGATGTGAATGCCAATTGTTACCTTTCCCATTACATTTACCCTTTGAAACTTGGATGGACATCAGTTTCTTGTGGTACCTTTGGATGTCTTTCACAAGGGTTTAAATCTTTGAAACCTGAGCAAATTAGTTTGATTTCTTTTGAAAATATGGCTGAAAAGGCAACAAGCAATTTGGCAAATGATCTCTCAAAAATGGCAAGAAATCAGGAAAAGCTGAGAGGAACATGAACTTATGTGCTCTTTTGTATTTTCTTTTTTTTTTTTTTTTTAAACGTTTTCTTAATTTTTGTGTGTTATTTTTAGGTAATGTTTGTAACTTTTTACTATATCCTTGCTAATTTGGGGTAATTTCTTCTTCATTGCCTTCCATGTTTTTGAAAGAGATTAAGCCAATTTGCACAGGTTTTAAGGGGTTAAAAAGCCAGATGTAAGCAGATGTTAGTGGGGTTTTGTGCAGTGGGAAAAGGGCTTAACAAGACATTTCTCATCTCTGTTACACTCTGTCACACCATTTTATCTTCCAGTCTAATTCTCCGTTGAGCATAACTACAGATACTGGGATACATGTTTTCTTTCTCACTGAGAAAGAGTGAATACTCCTTTTCAAACTCCAGCTATTCACTAAATAGTGTTACAACAAATAACATCCAAGGACTCAGATTGATTAAACCGACAGCCATTGAAAGCATAATTGGACAGTAGTGGCCTTAAGCCTAATGTCCCACTGATGTTTTAAGCCAAATAAAAAAGAGACTCATTTAAATAAACTGTCTTTAAAACCCCTCACCAAATCCTCCTCTCACCCCCTCTACCCACAATCCTTCTCCCAGTGAAGCCTTCCTTCCGCCGAAGCACTTCATTTATTTCTTTGCTCCGTTGCCAAATGAGCAGCTGGATCAGAGAGCGAGAGAGGGAGGGAGACATGGAGACAGAAGAGAGCGAGAGAGAGACAGAGATGCTGTTTCCACTGTAGTCTATGGATTGTAGCTACAGACGGGACTTTGTTGTATTTGCATAAGTGCAGCCTGCATGCTGAGAGACGGCAGACGTAACACTGGAGGAGAATTCCTCGAATGGCTTCCAGCATTTGACTTAACGTGATAATACTTATTCAGCGTCGGGGGTGCCATCAAACACCTCGCCTTTCTGCGATGTCTCATTGATTTCATCCGTCTCTTGTCAGTTTTGTCTGGGAAAACAAATTTACAGCAATATACGCAAAAGGGTAGAGGGACTTTTTTTTTTTTTAAAAAACAAAGCACTTGCTCTCCGATGAGGGAAAGCAAAAAGAGGAGCAGGGAGGCGATGTGATATCAGACTTTTAAACAGTCCGACCTCCTTCAGATCACAGACAGCTGAGAGGCAATTTAATATCCGCATGGGCAGAGCTGAGTAGAGAAGGGTTGAGCATGGAGAACACTGGAGTTTTGTTCTGATTAGCTCTGCTTTTACTCTCCTCTGTTCTGCCTCCCTCCGCTCAGCTCGATTCATCTTTTGCTCTTTTTTATTATATTTTTCCGCTCGGTTCTGTTTTTAGCACAGTGTCTTTGTTGCATCAGTAAAACAAGTTGTGCACAAGTCCACGAGCTTCATTAGGAGGAATCTGTCAATCATAATGATCAGATAACAGTATTGACTGATCCCTTATTCACTGATTCTTACATAATACACACCGAGTAGTTCTCTCCATAAAGAGCAGCAAATTAAGATTTCACATGCTCATGAATTATCAGGCGTATAGCTTTGCATAACTGTAATTTGGACATGTAAAGCCTAATTTACACCTCTGTATTCTGTGGTGCAGGCACCTCACGCACACGCCAGGCTTGTACACTGTGGTGGATTGCACATATTTCACACATGCCTGTTGGGACCAGATTTTAAAAAAAATTTTGATCCCCGTTTTTGGCGAACTCCTTATATGAATAACTCCCAAGACACTAAGCAGAATTTTTTTCTCAGTTTCAGGGACTTACATTTATTTATTTATTTAGTATTTAGAAAAGGGGTCAAATAAGTGATCATATTTTATGACTCGCTCTTTCTCCAAACTGGTCCATGCTTGTTGTTGCAGCAGATGTGAGGTACTTATCAGGAAATCCCACCTCCTGGCTCAGATGTCCTGACAAACTTCAGTGGCGTCTGCGGTGCCTGGCACATCGTCACTTTTTTTTTAAGGAGATGCACGGACGCGTCTCTGCGTCTGTCTGTGAATCCCGCAGACCATCTCTGCGGCTCTGCTGAATCTCTGCACAAACATTTCTGCAGAAGTAAGAATCAGACTTAAGTAGAAGCGTAGCATGGAAACTTTTTGTTCCATTGTAGGAAATAAAATAATGGTCAGTGAATAGAGAGAGATTATAGCTACAGCACAGACCTGATAAGATAATGATTAAAACTGATGCACTTTTTTTGTCACACTAGTGACCTGAGGGATGGCAGTGTCGGTCGGTGCACCACTTTGATCCAGAATAAAACTCAGAGACTGCTGGCTTTCCTTTATTGCCATCATGACGTTGACAGGTTTGGTTTTATTTGAAATGTTAATTATTGGATTGATTGCAATAAAATCTGATAAGGCGTGGAACACACTGCCTGCGTGAGCAGTGCATAAGCATTGTTGAACCTGTTGGGTTTTTTTTAGGGGCTCCTGTTAACAAATCAGAGCAGCCACACTGCCTGCATGAGCAGCACTTGTCAGGTGCATCTCAGCCGCCGCACGTCTAGAGAAACGGTGGCTTGTCGGCTTTTTTTCCGCGTGCTGCTTGTGGTTGCAGTAATAGACAGTGAAAACACTGTTTTGCTAATTATATTGACTATTTACCACCTTTTATCACAGTATCAATGTCTGGTGAGGAAATACAAACATATCTGTTTTACGCAAACTTTCCTGCTTCCGTTTCAAAATAAAAGTCCTCTGACAACGTCGCTATCAACAAAATCCCATCAGTTGTTTACACAAGGCATTTTATTGTGAAATACTTGCAGGATTGTGTTGTTGACAATGCAGGAACTTGCACGACTTCATAAATGAGCGAAATATGAGCTTAAAATTGTGGAAATATTGAACTCATAGCAGCAGGCAGCCCTGCAGAAGCATCACAGCAACAACAGTGTGGTCAGCCAGTGTGGACACCGCGAGCGTGCAACACGCTGCAGTTCAGCGTGACTGCTGCTCACACATGTGGTGTGTCCCAGGTCAAAGTCATGTCCACCTCAAGATGGAGTTAAATATTTTTGGTGATCCCCTGACTTTTCATCTAGTAACACGAGGTCAATAATTTCATTTCTTCAATACTTTGGTTTTGGAACAAATACCTGCAAAACTAATGACATTCCCATCAGCCTCAGCTTTTGTGTTTAGTGCCAAGCAGCAAATGTCAGCATGCTAACATGCTTCACTAAGCTGATGAACATTATTAACATTAGAGCTGCTTAAAATCAGCATGTTAGCATTTTTACTGTGAGCGTGTTGGCGTGCTGATATTAGCCTTACAGATTAGTCAGCGTGGCTTGACCATTTATTGTTCATGGAATATGTGGGAATTAAAAATGCTATAAAACAGGGACGTGATGCCATGATTGACAGCTGTGTGTCAATCAGTGTGTGTGGGCCAGTGAACATGAGTCAGGCAAGTGTATGGGTCGGACACAGTAGCAGCAGAGACACGTCATCTGCCTTTATGTACAGTCTGTTGGTGGCATGCTTGCTAAAAGAAAAATCACCTAATGAGGACCATGAGACTTGTCCCATGGATGATGTCATGCCTAAAAAAATGCCCCTCTAGTCAGTGGGAAGGTTATACAAATATTTAACCTTCAAGGCTTAAAAATGAATAATACAAACCGTAACAATCAACATTGTCGTTCTGAAGTTGTTTGTTTCACATTTGTGCAGACGCTACACAGATGACAGCTTGGAGTTTTATTTTGTAATTTGGCTGAACTCACGGATGTTAATTAGCTACGGGTGATTAAATTTGCCATTGACGGGTACGATTGCAGCCGGTGAAATCAACAAGCACCAGCCAAAACTGTTTCCTCCTCTGGATGGTCAAGATTGGATTTGACAATTTCATTCTCTCGTATTGAGATTTCAATATGGAAACAATTGTTTGTCCAGTCCTATAAGGTAGAAACTGATCTCTCTTCTCTTCTCTTCTCTTCTCTTCTCTTCTCTTCCCTTCCTCTCCGTGTGTTTATAAGCAGAGGACACTTGAGGAGGGCAGAGGTCAGAGCCGCTCTCATTTACCGCTCCTCTGCTGGCTTCACTTCTCTTATTTTCCAGTATTTATCTGCTCTGTACTCTTTCTCTCTGTCAGCAGCAAACTGTACTCTCTGGGTTTCTCTCTGTGCTTCGTATTTATGAGTAAAAATATAGACCTTTGAAGCATTTGCATCAACAACCATCTATCAAAGCGGCACACTCGCTCAAATCAAGAGGCACTGTCAGCGTAAAACCCAGCTCAATGTTAAACTCCGTGTTGTCTCAATGCTACCCTCAGGCAGGACAGACACATGATTTAGGCGAGCGCCTCTGACAGCCATCGATCACGTAATCTACACTTTGGCCTCCAGATATGAGACCCGTCTCAGAGGTTATCACGGGACAACTTTCTGCCGCAGGCTCCACTTCGGGCCTGCATGAGGTTTCTTTTGTGGCTTTGCTGAAGCAGATGTATATTTTTTTTATTTCAAATATAATTCAAATAATAAAGTTAAATAAGGTTATAAGTAACTTAAATATAGCACTTTTATAATTAAATTGTAATAGTAATATTAATTGTATTTGCAAATTGAAGCAGTGCTCCAAAATGCAGAAGCCCTGCTCTCGTTGTGTGTGTGTGCGTGCGCGTGCGTGCGTGTGTGTCTGTAAGAGGCAGTGAGCTGCAGGAGAGAGCGTGAGACCCAAAATGCCGATGGCTTATAAAAACAATGTAACCGTTTATACTCGATGGTCGCAATAAAGTCAATTTATACATTGCACGTGGAACAAGCCAAGATACATCAACTATGTTCGATATATCGCCAACCCCTAATTTGCACGTTTTATATGCACACTATGTATCAAATCTTCCCATGAAATTAGTGTCAGCTACTGGCAACTGTGTTTGCCAGCATCCTACTGTTGTTTTACAGGGTCATTACCTTAATTTACTTGCATAGTGTATTACTTTTACATTTATTACAGTATCCTATAGTAGAATGTGAGGTTTAAAGTGTAATACTGCACAGTTAACCTGTGGGGAATAAGATGATTGATGATGGTTGCGTGTGGCTTCTGTCCCTTTCAGGGATCCTTCAAAAAGTCTAAAAAGGCATGTATTAAGGCAGGGATTAAAGTGACTTAAATTAATCTTTCAAAAGTCTTAAAAATGCTCAGACAATGCGAAGTGGGACCATTTTTTTGATATTGCATTATTAAATCTCAAAATAATTGGTAACACGTTTTTCTCTGTGTTAAATAACTTGTAACACATCTGTAGTTTGCAGAAACATACAATGCCATCATGTTTTCTGGCAGTTAGGTTGGAACTGTACAGCTAGGTGCTTTTCTGCAGCAACATGAAGCAGCAAGGCTCAGACTTTATGAGTGGATGCATGACTACAAGCCATGATTACGTTGATAAACGATTAATCTATGAAGAAGGAAAAAATATTGTGTAGTAAAACAGATCAATGAGTGAAAAATGTGGCTCTTTATGTCCGACCAGCAGTCCAGAACCCAAAGTTATTAAATTCATAGTGATACAAAACAGAGAAAATAAGCAAATGATCCCATTTGAGAAGCTTAAATACTAGTCAGTGTTTGGCAATATTGCCTGTTTAATGAGCTAAATGATGAATCAATAATCAAATTTGTTGTTAAACTTTCTGTTGATTTGATAATTCTTGGAGTTCCAGCACTAGTGTCGTGAACAACCAATCAAAACAAAGCTGTGTCAGCTGGATTAAGAATAATGGTGTCATATTTGACAAAGCCAGGAAAATAGTGCTACACAGTAAAAAAAAAAAAAAAAAAAAAAAAATCAAATTTCTTTATTTGAAATGATGTACATTAAGTGACCGCAGGTTTGAAAATGACATGGATGGAATGGATCCATCAGTCACTACTGTCGTTTCCCAAAATAGAAAATGGGTAACATAAATATGATGCCAGGCTGAATAATGAAATGAAAATGAAATGGCAGTTCAGTCAGACTTTCAGGCTACTCGTGACCTTTCATCAGTGTTTCCTGTCATTATCATTACTTGAAATTGCTCCGGGCAGTGGTCTCATTCATTGACAGTCATTAAACTAGTTATAAATTTAATTGATGTTTAAACGCCACGTGATCCGTTGAACAACGATGGGTAAAAATGTTGCTACGTACCGTCGGCCTTGTCAGTATCATGTATTTCTGTTTGTTTTATCCCTTACACGGTGCACGACTGCCACTGACATTTTTTTCTGTAAAGATGAGGAATGAACTCTGTAAACTGCTGAATGCTGTCACTTAATGAACACTGAAAGGTCAGCGCTGTGGTGGAGTGGCTGATTCATTCATGACGCGTCGTGATCATGCGCCTCTACAACAGCGAGACTGAAGCTCGCTCACTGGAAAAAAAGGAAATTACTCCATCAGTGCTCTCAAACTCAGTGACTGTGAGGTGATGGGTCCTGATGTTGCTCCTCTAATACAGTTGATAATGGGCTTTCATGGGTGTGTTGTTACACGCAGGGTACAGCATGTTTCACTGATGTTACATTTATTAAATTAGAATTTATGAAATTAGAGCACAAAGAAGTTTGATTTTGATCAAACCTCAGAACTGTTTTACTGGTTTTCTATACAGTATAGCTGGTTTGTGAACACAGTGTCCAGTGAAAAGTGAAAGCCAACCCACTCTCGTTTGGCGTTTCGCCTTGCTTTATATGCGTCTTTTCAGCCCTGCGTCTCTTGGATGCCTGCTGCTAATGGTCTGGCACCTAGGGATGCACGATAACATCGGCACGTCATCAGTATCGGCTGATATTGGCTTTAAAATGAAATATTGAAATCGGCCAACATGAGGATTTCTGTCAGTATGATAGACCAGTATATATTCCTTTTTATTGACAAAGTGAACATGTCTAAAACATCAGCCCTAAGTTGAAGTATTTTTTCTTATTTTGTACAAAAAATGAATATTACACACATAATATTACATTGTATTTTATGTCTCCATCTGCTGATGGGCCATCACAATAACAGTATGTATGATATGATGTTAATTCCACTACAGCAAAGACTCACTAAAACCAGTTGTCAAAAAAAGTGGATATATCGGTATTGGTGTCAGTTATTGGCCAAGTGAGCTGTTATTAGCATATTTGATATCGTCAAAATAATCCAGTATCAAGTATCCCTAGTTTTTTCAGCGCTGTGTCTGTAGGATGTCAGCTGCTAACGGTCTGGCACCTCGTTGCTAACATAAAAAAAAACCCATAAAAAATAATTAAAAAAAGGAGTAGAGGACAAAAAAAACATTAACCATTAACCAAACAATTAAGCGGATTCCAACCAAATGAAACTGAATGTTATTTTTCAAGTTTGTGTGGCTCTGCAAACCTGTCACATTGCAGTTACAGTTTATATCCATGTCTGTGAAAACCTGGACCCTTCTCACACGTCTTCCCCTGACAGAAGATCTACACAATCAGCACAGTTTCAAAGTGGTCACCCAAGATTAGTGTCACCAATTCAGCATCTGACTAAATGCTTCCATTTCTGCTCCAGAGTTATGACTTTGAGTAAAGGCAAACTCATCATTACATCCCGTTAGACATTTGTGTAAAATTCTGTCGTAGTTACTGGGAAATCCCTGAGTTTTCTACAAAGCATGTGTTGTGAGTCCACAGTGACCTTGACCTTTGACCTACGGCCAACAAATTCTAATGAGATCATCACTGAGTCCAAGTGGACGTTTGTGCCAAATCTAAAGAAACTCCCTGAAGGCGTTCTCGAGATATCACGTTCACAAGAATGGGACGGATGAAGGAATCTGAAACCATAATGCCTCAGGCTATCGCTGGTGTGGAAGCATAAACATACGAAAAGCTCATCATAATTTCCAAGTGCCCCTGGTGACATTATAATTGTTTTATTTCCTCTGATCAACAATCTAAAAAATCCCAATCCACTAAATACTATATTCAGGACAAAGCGAACAAATATTAGTAGTTGGGAAGTTGCAACCAAAGAATTTGGGTTTTTTTCACCCATCAGAATTATCTTGTTCAATTTTCTCTTCATTGACAAATTGATTAATCGATTAGATGACTAATTGTTGCGGCTCTGTTGTGAAGAGGACAGAATGTGGGAGCAAGATTGTTTCTTTTCTCAGATCTGTTTGAAATGTCTCTGAGCTTTGGTCTCGGTACAAGATGAGATTGTCTTATTTATTGCGGGTCCACGCTGAAACACACACAATGCCACAATATGACAGTAGGTCATTTTCTTTGACTCCTGCACAATATGTTGTATGGTTATCATCATGCCCCGCTTCTTACTGACGTGACCCAGATCCTTCGTAATGACAGTGTGTAGTGTGCTCTGTCTTTGTCTCCGTGCTTCCATCCTTCCTCTCCCTCCCACCCCCTCTCTCCATTTTTATGATATCACTCAGCGGGAGGATATAAATCTTCAGCGCAGACCCGACTAGACTGTGGTTTTCTTTGAAAATTGATTTGTAGTGTTGAAAAATGATTTTTTGTAGACTTAAGATTAACTGCAATGCCCCTGACTGCTTTTTAAAATTGTAAACAGAGATAAATATGTCAAAAAAAGTGTCATTTTATGAGACATGCTGTGTTTAAGTGACCTCTTTTTGTGTGCTGTGAATGTAAATTTCGCCGTTTTCCCTTATATACATTAGACACACGCTGCTGAAGCTGGTACATCCAAGCCAAAGATAACTTCTGTCTGTCCCTCTGAGCCTCGGTTGGCTTGTGGGAGATGAACTTGCCTACAGCAAGATGTGCTGGAGCCATGAGAGAGCTCCAAGGCTCCACACTATCAAGTGTAGCATGGCTAATGCATTTTTGATAAGACCGGGAGGGCTGGGTTGTAGGTTAAAACGCAAGAGGCCTCGGGCTCAAGAGACAGAGGGTGAAGGAGGGAAAACGAGAGAAAAAGAGTTTTTCTGGCCGTGATCTTCATTCAGCTTTCCCTTTGCATCCGGACTCATTTTTCATTCGATGACTTTCTGCCTTTTTTACTTTTTAGCTTCTTTGTAAGAGTCAAAATATGAAGAAACAAGGTGTGAACACAACTCCGACACATTATTACATTTTAAGTGATGACTGTTTTACATCCAGATGATACGGAGCAACGTTAATATTCATTTGGAGTCCTGTTTCTGGACGCCTGGCGAACGTGCGTCTAATATTCATCTCTTTTAGCTCTGTTTTACTCCCTATCAAATGCTGAGGGAATTATCAGGCTCCTTAGCTGCTAAATGCTCCGCTGTGCTCACCAGCTAGTCACTAACTGTGTCTGTTTCTGTGTGGTGCTGGGTAGAGTGTGTGTACAGTAGATTTTCAGAGCGTTTTCATTGAAACATCTAACTGCTGAAACCGCTACTGACCGAAAAATATGACATGAGAGTGAATAAAAACAGAAAACTGAGTTATCACAACCTGTGCATACAATAAGCATTAACCCAGATTCATTTCAGCACCTGCTTGTCTGCAAGGGTTTTGCTTTGGTTCACGGGACAAACTAAATGTCGCCATGCGCCCATGCCGCTGAGGGTATGCATGACCCCTGTGTGGACATGTATGTGCAGCCCAAAATTTGTGCTGACTGTATGCATAGTAAGTGTGCCAACTGCACATGGTTATGCTGAATTTCCTCCTCTAAGTGGGAGGGAGGTTTGGATTTCTCTTTTTTTTTTTTTTAATTTTCTTTATGTTAGGGGGTTCAGGCCGAAAATGTGCACTGATTGGCCAGATCAGTCAGGGCTCCCACTGTGGGAAAAAAAAGACAAAAATATGTTTAAAAAAAACAAAAAACAAAAAAAAATTTATTTTACCTTATTTATCTAATGATTATTTCTTTAATATATATATATATATATATATATATATATATATATATATATATATATATATAATCTCCCGTTTTGGCCCCGGATAGCAGCTCCATCTCGGCTCCAGCCTTCGTGCCGGCCCCTCTGTCCCTGGCAGGAGCAGGTAGCTTCTCTGACGTGGAAAACAGAGTTGGAGAGTTGGTGATCCACCAAGTTGCTCCATTTTTCGCTGTAGACGTCCGTGGCTTGCACCGCCACACAGCTGGTGTGTCCCTGGAGTTAAAAGCCGAGTCATGCTTTTTGTTGGGGGTCAGGGCTCTGGCTCAGTATTTTATATCAGATCTCGGACGGCAGGGTTTAGGGCCACAACTCACACGGGTCAGTTCGGTTCAGGTTGTAATTTTTTCAGCCTCTTTAGAACTGTTGTGATTGGTATAAATCCTCAGCTGTCTGTGGACGCTGAATACAGAAAGTATGTCCAAGTCTTTTGCGTAGTGTAGCACAAACCCTGGTAAGAGGGGGAAACAGCAAAGCTCTTATGCATCTACCAAAACCTCTAAAGCTCACGAGTTAACGTGCTAGATGTCTTTTGTGTAATCTCTACAAAAAATAAACAAAAAAGTGTGAAAACACGTCGTTGTTGTACGGGGAGCTGATGTGCCAGACCATTTCTTGGCTCTGAACAGTTGCCAGGCAACCAGAGGAGACTCCAAGAAGTGTCTGTGCCGGGCCAAGTGACCACTGTGGCTAAATATTCAACAGACAGTCAGCAGAGTGGTATCCGCCGTCTCATCTAACTCCCAGCAAGAACGCAAAAGATCTAATTTCCCAAAATGTCAAACTACCTTTAAGCTCCGAAGAGCTAAGAGGGAAACTGTAGCTTCATCACACCTTTAACATACAAGCAGTCATACGATCCACCGTTAATCTGAAAGTATTCATTAAAGCCTCTGGGAACGCAAATCACCAAAAACTTTCTTAATATGGAATTTTTTACATTTTTTCTTTTTATAGGACAAAAATATTTTTATTGTGTTTGTGTTTACAGAATAATGTAACTGACAGAAAATAGCACATTGATAAACATATTCATCACCAGTAAAAAGAAAAAAGGAACAAAACAAACAGTAATGAACAAACCACATAAAACAAGAAAAAACAGAATAAGATAATACGTGAAATATATGTAAAATAAAGTGCAATAATAATACACAATCACACTGTACCTGAAAGCTTAGTTGTCTACTTTTTACTTTTTTTCTTCTACTTTTTTTACAATGCCAACACTGAAGCGCAGGGGCCGCATGCCTAATTAAAAGCATAAAAAATAATGAATTGAAAAACTCACTTAAGTTTTTTCCCCCGTTTCTGTGGTTGATATGGGCATGTTTATTCCAAATCCATATCACGTTATATGGATAAAAACAATATAATAATAATATAATAAACTTTTTTTGTATAGCACCTTTCATACAAGAAATGCAGCCCAAAGTGCTTTACAAGAAAAAAATTAAGTGCTTCACATCAAATCACATAAAAGACAAAAAGACATAATAAACCTGCACGCAAAAATAAAATAAAATCAGAATAGCATACATAGAATGCATCTTCAAATAGATACAATCCACTTGGTGATACTAGTAAAAGTAAGATGAAATAAGGATAAAAATGTAGTGCACAGAATGCATAACATAAAATGGAAAATAAAATAAATAAAATATAACCCACTGACATTAATAATTATTAAAATAAGCATAAAAATAGAGTACGTTCAGAAAAACAATCAAAAATTCAATGTCAGGTGTCAGTTGATATTAATTTAACATGCCAAATGGAAATCTCTAAACACTTGTTTTAATAGTGCGTCGGGACACACTCGCTCTGAGTGCCGGAGCACACTGGCACAAACTGGGCCGTTCATAAATTCGGAGCGCTGTTGGAATGTACACTGTGTCTGGCGGGAAGAAGCAGCAAAGCGGCGAACAGAGTGAATGTGTAATTAACTTAACCGTTCATTAATTCAAGGAGAAATAGTACTACTAATAGTACACTAATACTCAGTGGCTTCAAACAGCAGCTTTCTCATTTTAGTGTAGAGCGTCAGATTGGATTTACAGACGCTGCCAGAGTCAGAGGGCTGGAACAGATAGAGCTGTACCTCTGGACTCTGCTCTGCTCCGTGGCTGTTGTGGAGACAAGAAAGTTAAGAAATGTGGGACCCAAGGAGGTGTCAATCAAAACATGATCCCACACAGTCTAGAGAAATGCTATTATCCCCAAAATTAGCTGTTTTTAATTCTGTTTTCTAATAGTTGGGAACATTTATTTTCACTTTTTGTAGATGAGACACTCACTTTTGTGCATTCTTACTATTTCAAGCCACGTTTGTAGGGGCTTTAAAGTTGCTTTAACAGCTGAATAAAGATCACACAAGTGGTCAGAAGTAGATGCTAAAGCTGTTAAATAAACTAAATCTTCACAAGTTATCTGTTGTCGTCTGCATCGGTTAGTATATAACATAAACAAAGCAGAGCTTGTAGCCTGAGGGCTGAAGAAACGCTGAGATTCAGGATGCAGCAGAGTGTTTGTGTGTGTCTGTGTGTGTGTGTGCGTGCTGCTGGGAAGGGACGGCCTTCTGCTCTGTTCCATTAAACCTTATTATAAATGATCAATGATGATGTCACTGACAGGAAAATCAAGGCCTCTGTGCAGTCTCTTCTTCAGCGCCCTGATGCTAAATGGATAGAAACGCAGTGTGTGGAGGAGTCGGCTTCAGGCGATACAGCTGTATTACTTTGCATTCAAACAACCCATCTTCAACGCAGCCGTCTGCAGTTAGACAGTAGATTAATGTTTTCACTTTTTGCACCTGCACCTGATTCACAGCTTCATCCGAATGCTTCGCTCTCCGTCCTTTCATCGCTCTCTGATCTTCTGCCATGTGCTTCAGCGGGGTTAAAGCCTTGTGTGTCTTCCCTGCTGAGGTGCCCTTGAGCATGACGCCGATCTCCTACCTGCTCCAGTGTTGCTGTTCTGTACCTGAACCCGAAACTAAAACCTCTTTGCGGAAATTGTTAAAAGGTCCCACTTCTTTTTTCGCACATAAACTGAGTGTGAAGGTAAACCTGTGTTAGACTCGTGTTGCTGAAGCTGTGAAGAGTTGAGGCTGAGACTCACCCGGCAGGAAGGCGACCTGACGCAATTGGAGGTGTGAGAACAGCTGAGAGAACAGGTGGAAATGAAGGAAACGGCAGAAAGTGAGTGAGAACACCAGAGGTGTTTTTCGTGATTACATATTTATTTATTTTCTAAGATTGTTGTTTCGGTCTTGAAAGAAAGATGACATGCAGCCAAGGGCCGAGGCCAGAATGCAACCTGCGGCCACTGCGGCGAGGACAATTATGCGTTAAACTTATCGAGAATCAACCCAGAAATCCTGAAGTAACAATTTACAGCAGTCATTCGTGGCCTTTGCATGAAAGAGTAAATCCATCTGCACAGAAGCAGCAAAGCTTCTTCATATATTAAAGAAAATGAAATGAAACGAAAATAAAAATCCTGGTTGTTGTCAGTAACTTTAAGAATGTGACGCACAACTGACGATGAGAGGAGGCACAAAACAAACTGCTATACATGATGAGTGGAAAGAAGAATTTAGAAATCTTTTAGTTTGCGCTTAAAGGAATATCACACTCTGACATTGAGTGAATCGTGTCTCCTCTGTAGACCTGTAGACTGAGCTTGGGAACTTGTGACTATAAATTTAGTGGTTTAAATTCTCCAGGCTTGCGTTTGACCTCTTGGCCCTGCATACACTGCAGCTGAAGCTGAACTCAACCCACAAATGTTCCAGTGACGCTGACCAGTGGTTAACAGCGGAGAACGTCTCTTCACTCAATGCTTTAAGCTTTAAATAAAAGCATCTCACCACTGGAACAGACGGGGGAGATCGCTGTTTATTTCTAAAACAGCAGTCCCCCTTAAAAACAGTTTTTATCTCAATATCTCAATGTTTTGAGTTGTCCCTTCACATTAAAAGCCCTCCGTTCATCCACAGACCATCTCTCCTCCCAGCATACGCTCGCTCTAGACTTGATTAATTATGTACCCTCACAAATTACCAGTCTGGCCACCCGTCTGGCAACCAATTAAAATTTTAAGATACAGATGTTGTAGACGTTCTGCGAGCTTTAGCTGGCACTTCATCTGAATGTACTTTTTGATGTGTGTGTGTGTGTGTGCGTCTGAAAGTGAGGCATCCGTTACATTTATGTGACAAGAGCAGGAATTATTAAACAGGTACAGTGTCTTAAAGAGTTCCTTTAAAGCCTGCAAATGTTCTTGTACGCGCAGAAGTGTTTCAGCCTATATACTGCGACTTAACACCTCGATTTGACTGACTGCACTTTGTGACAGATTGGTTTGAACATACACACGCTGTCACCGAATCACGTACATGTGTTGTATCCCGCTAGTTAATCTTACATCCATGTTCTTGTGTGTGCTCTGTAGCGTTTCGCCGTTAAAATGACATAAAAATCCACTTAGGTCTGGAATTTATCTACTGTATGTGTTATTCGGGTCTGTGAGAGCCACAGCTGTAATTGTGTACAAAGCAAAGCCAGAAACCACAGTACTACAACTAAGCTCCGCAGTGTTATTAAAATGTAAATTTTAGAGCTGCACCCTGAAGGATGAACTTAAAAAATAAATAAAAATAAATAAAGTTTAACATTTAGATGAGCATTTTTTCTTTTTTATTGCTCTTTTTAATCTTTTAGGCATTTTGTTGGTTTGTTCTCTGTACATAGTGTACATATCTTATTATTATTATTAGTTATTTTATTTTATTTTATTTTATTCTATTCTTTTTTATTTTATATATGTTAAGTGCCTTCCTTTGTGTATATATATATGCATAATTTTGCTTTTTAACAAGTATTTCATTCAGTTGCTGCTGTCATATTTGCTGCTGCAACAAAACAATTTCCCTCACGGGGTTAATAAGGTATTTCTTTTCTATTTTTTTCTATTCTATTCTAGTCTACTCTATTGACTGGTTGATTGACGCAGTAATTGTTTTCACTCTCAGTAAGTACTGCAGCTGCCCTTACAAAATACGCACTGTTGCATTGAGTATGCGTACAGGTGGGACGTACTTTTTCATCATAACGCCGCGTCATTGCTACTTAACGTTACCTTGGAAATACAAAACTATTAGATCAACCCTGAAAGCTCTGTTGCCATTACTTTGCAGCATGTAGATTCTAACATCTTTATGATTGTTTCGTTCACTTAAACAATTCCTGTTATTATTATCTATTCGAATGGCCATTAGTCTCTTGAATGCGCCGTCATCTGTCATTGCTGCTTCTGTCAGCTGTCAACAGCTGTCATCTATTTGCGGCTCAGTCAGTCTCTGAGTTGATGTATCTTCCGCTGTGCAGAGGATTGTGGGTCAGAATAACCAGAAAAGCATGCTGTCTTGAATACTGCAAAATGAGACTGGATGCAGAGACTCATCCTGGTATTTTTGGCATACTGCTTTTGTTATATCATACATTGGGTGTTGGGACGTACTAAATCTTTTTTTCTGGATTGGTTAATTGTATGACTGTGTAGGTATTGGAACACACAATTTATTTTTTTAATCATAAATATAACATTTAAATCTACCAGATGGCAAGTTACACGAATACATGTGGGGATAGATTCTGTAGTTTGTGTGTGTAAACAGTGAAACATGTTGTCTGCTTACCTTATACCCTCTGTCGAGCCCCAATAGCTACAATATTTCCCTCCACTGACTGGCACTTCCTGAACACACTGTTTATTTTCTGGTGACAAATACAGTGCAAAGGGAGTGTTTTCGGAAATGTACAATCCCTGTGCCTCCTGTCACAGCTGATGGCTGCAAACCTGAAAAGGTGTTAAGAGTTTCCCCCCGATGGTGCGTTTCAAAATATAAATCCAAAAGTGTGAAAGCAAGTGTTGGCACCTGGGGTGAAACAGGGAAAAAAGTTCCCAAAATGTTTCCCTCATGTCTCCCTTACAGATGCATCTGTCACGGCGTTTCCCCTCTGACTGTGTTAGTGTCTTTGCATGCATGTTGATAAATATAGCACCAAAGAAAAGCCAGAGAGACGCATTTACAGTATTTAAAAGTCCATATTTAAATTCACAGAGCTCATTTGGCTTGCAGTTTGTGAAGAAATAGGAGTAAAATGATCACAGCAACAAATTAAAACAAGAGAGTGACATTAACATTTACATATACTCTCTTAACATTTCCAGACATGAAATAGAAATGACAGTTAAGTTTTATGTTTTGCTCTCTCAGTTCTTCCTCTCTTTCTGAGGTCGGTTGATCCCATATATTTTAATATTGCATTAAAAGCTTTGGTGAATCAACATCTCAGATTCTGGTTGAAGGGGTGCTAGAAACATTCGGCTCTTTTATTTTGTACCCAGCTCTTATGTGAAAACTTGCCAAAACATCAAGATGCTCTGAGGAGTTTGTACAGAAAGTTGTCACATTCAACATAGTCAACATCAGCATGCAAGACAAGCGTGCTGCATTTCTTACAGAGAGATCAGACACGCAGAACTGTGTGAGTGAAGTTAGAACCGAGGTTAAAAGTTTAACGAATGCCAACAGAAGTTATCAGAGTCAAAAGTTGTGTTAAAATTGTTTATTTAGTCCAAAATCGCAAATATATTCAAATTGCAACTACACCAAACTGATAAAAGCCCTCATAATTGAGAAGCTGCAACCAATGTTTTTACTGCATGCCGTCTATCAGCTAATGGGTTAATTGACTAATGACACACTGTATCACTTCATAATAATAATAATAATAATAATAAACTTTATTGATAGAGCACTTTTCATACAAGGAATGCAGCTCAAAGTGCTTCACAATGAAAGAAGTGCAACAGAAAAACCAAGAATAAACAGTCAAAAGACATGTGGGTGAGAACAAAATATAAAAGTCAAAGTAAAAAGTACAGAGACCAGTTAAAACAGTGCAAATAGCAGAATTAAATATAAAATAATAAATACAAAAGGTAGACTAAATAAATAGGCGGACAGGTGTACAACATGACCATTATAATATGATATTCTCCCATATTACTACCAAGTTAATTTTAACCACCTAAAAAAGGGCCAACCTAGAAAAAACCATATCGGTTTATGTAAATGCTGTATTTAGAATACTTTCACCACTTTACTTGACCTGCTAAGTGTTGGAGGCAGCAGTAGGGGTGTAACGATCCATTGATACACATCTAAATATCGATTAAATGAGCAACGATCACATAACATCGATGCAAAGTGTAAACATCGATCCATATCATCCTCTTTCAGATGTGCTTTTATTTTGAAAGTCTGCATCACTGTCACACAGCGCCAGGCAGATGATGGCGAGCAGCTGAGCGACAGACGATGAGGAGAACGTCATTGACTCGGAGAGCTAACTGTCTGCTGGCCCCAGCAACATTTTTACCATACAGAAGTTAAAGCTGTTACAAATATCAGCGCAAATCACAGACCCTCAAAAATGACAAATTTACTTTATTATCTGTTTTTACATTTATTTATTTTTTTTACTTTTGATTTTTAGTTAAATTTATTCATTTGTAATAGCTTTTTCCCTTTAAATCGGTAGTAAACGCTCACCTTGGTAAGGTGTCACTCTCACCTCATATTCCCAGCAGCTCATTTTAACTACATCCCCTTTCACAATTTCTCCCGTGCAGTATTATAATTAATCCACAAGCCACTGAACAATGAGTTAGCACGGTTGTTAACCTCCGTGACAGAGAGATTAGTGCTCTCTGTGGTCAGGGAAACACTGAAATCCTTACAAATGACAAAGATTGGCCACGTTGGGACATAACTGCTTTAATTCTGATGAAAGTAGAAGGCATGATGAAGCATTGTGTGTTTGAGTGGCTTTCATTTGTAACTTCAGCTACAGTCTTTCACGGCTCTATCATCGTTGTTTCTAACCTCTTTTTTGATTTTCTCTTGGCCTTTCTCTCTCATCTTGACCGTCCAGTCTTTGTTTCGCTCGTTTCGGAACAGCCTTGAAACTTAATAGAGATGGAAAAGGGCAGTTGTATTCCACTTCACATACTTTCATTGCGTTTCTCTGTGGGTTCTTTGGCAGACATGATATGATCAGAGACTGTTATGAAATTTATTGCTGTTGTTAAAAGGGGAGTTACAAGGATCCTTGAATAAACTGGTTACATAATGGCTCTATTTCTCTCCGTCGCCGTGGCGATCTCTGTCTCTCCTTCTCCCTCTCCTTGGTGTTTCTCATCATGACTTACAAGCTTCGGAGGTTTCATAGACTCAATCCCGACTTTGTTGGTGACATTTACATATGAAGTAGACACGATTCCAGTGAGATGTCCCAGAAAGAGACAGGAAATAAAGGGCAGCAAGTGAGAGACAAAAGATTTCCTCTGCACTGTTTTGTTGTCTTTTGTTTTGGTCCGCTGACCTTTTTCAAGACAAAAAAAAAATTATTCAAATCCCAAGATAGTACTTGTTGTTTTGAGGAAAGTCAGTTGAGCGAAATGTCAGCAAATAAAGAGGCTCAGGTGCGGACGGATTTAGTCCTCATGGGCTTCGTTTTCATACATGAGAGAAAAAGCTGTGATGCTGTATCTGCATTGATCTCTGATAAGTCCTGTGCAGCTGGTCATCCGGAGCAAAGTAGGATCCCAATCCTGTCTGCGGATTCATTTCTTTTGTCTGATTTTTAGCAGCACAGCTCGTGCTGCATTATCACATGGTTCAACACCTGCTGGACACCGAGGGCAACCCGCTTGCCCCTGAGCTCTGTAGCTGAAGCAGAAAATGGGGCAAGACTCTTCTGTCTGTCTGACTGATTATCTGTCCGCCTGCCTCACTACATGTCATGAATTCACCCCTGATACATTACACGCCAGCCTGTTTAGTCACTGGAGAGCAGCACGGCTGGGAAATAAATCCTGACCTGCACAGGCATTATGTTGCGACTGGTGTGTGGTGTCCCGGTCAGCAGAAATCCATCTCATTAAGTAGAAAGTTTCACACACACACACACACACACACCCCTTGAGGCGCAGTCTTGGCAGTCTCAACTTTGCTGCCCACAGACAAAAGGCAGACACAGAAAAAAGGAAGACGACTTTCGGGAAAGACAGCAGCCATCAGCTCAGTCACCAAACATATGTTTCAATTTCCTACATTTTGCCTGAAGGAAAAACACAGAAACTCACCTAACCGGTCAGGCACCGGTTTGTGCTGCATTTTACCTCATTTGATTTTGATGTTATTGGACAGTTTAAGAGTTGCACTTGGTTTAATTTGAAGTTGTTCGTGACACTGAATGTTGGTGAAGATGCCAGAGTGATATGTTTTGATGCCGTACTTGAAGAAGCGTTTAAATGTTTGATTAAACAAAACTTTCTGAATATAACCAGCTGTAAAATAGTCAAAACTTGGCAAAGTTTAGATTGAAGTCCAATGAGCAACTAACAAATGGCTTAAAAATTAGCAAGACATTTGTAAAAATTACAAGAAAATTTCGTGAAAATAAGCAAAAATAGGAAAGCAAGAAAGAATAGTAAAAAAAAGAAATGAGTCAAGAACGTGCTATATAAATACTTGTTTTCCTTCTAATTGTAATTATATAATTAAAACATATGTAAATATAGTTTTCTGGGCTTTTTTCCTAGTTTTTTGATAATATCCAATTATTCCCTCTTGCTAATTTTCATTTTTTTGGTCACCATGTGCTGGTTTTTTTTTTTTTTAGCAATTTGCGGTACATATCTTTCCAAGTTGCTCATTATGTTTTCCTCCCATGTTTTCAAGAGAAATAAGTCCAATTTTCTGGGGGTTCAAAGATTTATATGCTTGTGAAAGGCCTCTGAATGCAGCACAAGAAAAGTGATGCTGATCCAGGTGTTGAAGAGTTAAAGACAGTTAAGCTTTTATCACGTCATGGCCGATGGAGCGGTCATTTTCCAGAAATGTAAGATATTATATTTTACAAATATCTTTAATTTGAGAGGATATCTGTGTTATTTACTGCAGGATACTCAGTTGACACTTGCATTAGATATGAATGCTTTTTGCCAATTATCAGCGTTAGTGTTTGAACATTCGTCACTCCCTGTGTTTCTTTCTCTCCGACTCTGTTGGTTTTTCATCAGAAAGCTTGCGCTCGGTCAGTATTTTCATCGTTTGGTTCAGCCTCATCGTCTTCTTTTCTCTCATTGATTGGGAAAAGCCATAAACCTACAGTAAGCATCGCCTGTGGGAAAGCTCTAAGTGCCCCTCGTTTCTCTCCTCTGCTCATGTGTTCACTGCATTGTGTATTCCCACTTGCCGTCTCACTCCATCATAAATGCTTTTTAAACCACTTGACTGGAAAATTGACTTGGCATGTCAATTCGGCTGAACAGCCCGAGTCAGAGCTTTTTGTTTGTCTGCGTGTGTAGATGCTTTTGTTGTTTGCTCTGTTTCTGTCGAATTCTCACGTGTACTTCTTCTTCTACTCAGAGTGAACTTCTTAATTTATTTCACCGCTCTTCAACCAGGCGTATCGAATAAGAACAAGGTCACTGCATACTCTTAAAACGCTGGCGAAAGATCAACAATATTTGCCTTGAATTTATACAGCAAAGTCACTATACTCATTGAAAATGTACGACTAAAATTTATGGCACTCTACCTGCATTGCTGTAAGTAAGCAGTCAAAACATTAACAGCACGCAGCCATCCTTTTAGTTAAACATTTGAAAAATTAGTGTAATTATATCACATCTAACATTTGGCGTCATCTTAATACATTCTTTCCTTTTTCTTTATTTTCCTGCAGGTGCCTGAGACTTTCCTGGTGAAGACTTTCAGAATAAAGGGCATTTTTTTGGAGATTGCTCATCAAACAAACTGTAAGAAAAGGACAACTCAACTGAAACATCAGCAGACCCTCAACTCTATACCGATGAATGTTTGTAGGCAGCTTCCATTTGTGTGCTATCACTCAGATCACTTATCAGTTGGAAGGTTTAAGCAAACGTTTTCCAAACTGGTCATTTTTGGACTAACTGGACTGGCTTTTAACACTGGAATACCACATGGTTGCAGCAGCAGCATGACTGTGGGATAGTGACAGACATAACGTATGATCACATGCCCATATCAGCAAAGATTTATCTGAAATCGAGGCCTTATGTCTTAGATTACCTTGGTACTTATTTGCTATATCTATAGTTAAGCGAATGAGCTCCTGGATCACCAAACTCAGGGTCTAAGGCTGAAAAATTTATTCTAATTTTAGCACTTTTGTCATGCAGGGAATCTCAGTACGCACCAGAAACAAGCTGACATCTCAGACTTTATGTGTAGCTGAACACCGAGCCTCCCTGTCCTCTTCAATGACCCCATGACCCCTGGAAAGGCCGAACAGTCCAGTATCAGCTAACCCCATGTCCTTATCAGAGATCTAATAGCAGCCGTCGGAATGAGCGCATGTCGGTAGCCGTGCCACGCCAGCGTTGTCGAGGCTGGCGGTCATCTTCCTCGGCCATGACCCGGCTGATGTTGGGCCGGACTCTGGAGCGCATCTGTAAAGGCGTCCTGCTGCTCTGCTTGCTCCACTTCCTCATCATGATGATCCTGTACTTCGACGTCTACTCGCAGCGCTTCGACCTCTTCAGCCGCTTCAACAACGGCCGCAATGGATCCAGGAATAACGCCAGCGGAGCAGCAGGGAGCGGACACCATTATTACTATTACAACCTTTCCAGGCCTAACGCAACGCTGGCCAGCTACCTGGCCACAGGGGAGCAGCTGGTGCCGAGTGTGCAGCCAGAGACCAATCAGACACCTTCCCCGAAACCGCTGCCGCCGTGCCCCGAGAACCCACCTGGACTCGGTGAGTCATAGTCTCATTAACTACTTCCCTCTCCGCTGTTTTCAAGTGCTATCAATTTTTGTTTGCGTGAAGTGCGAACAGTTCTGAAAGTTAATGCAACATAAAATGATTTTTTTCAGTCAAAAGTAAGATTGATTATTGCTGGGTACTCTAGCTGTCTTTCTGAAGGAAAAATAAATCGAATTTTCCACAATCTTGAATAAATCAAGAGCCCTATTTTTGCTTAAAAAATTATTTCTGTCCAAATGGAAACAAAGTGTGTTTTGCTTTTGGTATCATGCATGTGCACAATATGTTTTGGCTCTTGCAAACACCACAGTTACCTGCTTCAGCTCTGTGTTGTAAACTTCAGTTATAGCTTATTATTTTTTATATATAGAAGTCTTTTGTCTGCACGAGTTAGCTTGAAATGGCACTTTATTTCTTTGCTTAATCACCTTCATTTGATGACCTATTTGATTATCCAGCCAGCTTGTTGTATTTGTTGTTCTGGCCTGCACACACTATACGCCGGATAACGGAGGATTTGCACGTCATTGATTATTGTAATGAGAGCGGATATGAGACCTTGATCGGAGCTCGAAGCCGGAGCGTACTATTTTATATTCAGTAAATAAATGCATCTCCAGTCTTATTCCAATTAGTGGGAAAGTCAGTGTAGCCGTAATTTTGTTTTTCCGGGTCAGCCCGCAACATAAAATGGATTGAATGTCAACGATTTACACTGTGGTATTTCAACCTTATAGACTCACAGCGGGGCTATTAGTGGAGATTCGTGCAGTCAGACTCCAAACCACACAGCAAGCAGCACATGAACACACCAGAGCTTTGAGTATATTTCCTTTGTGCTTTTTTTCAAAGAAATGGCCATGTTCATTAAGATACATAGAGCTGCTGCTGGTTGCAGGTGTCTTGTGTAGAAACTATAGATATTTGTTGAGAATTGTTGGTGTATTACAATGTGTAATAATGTTTCAGTCCTGCAGTTGTAAGATTTTTATTTGATGTTATTGATACTTCAAATACATCCAACCATCCTCTTTGTGTATTCAGAAAGAAATCCATACATCATACAGATGCTTAGTATGAACAGTCAGCGTCAGAGAAAAGCTTTTATAATTAACTACCAGTGGCATCACACACACACACCCCCACAAAACCACACAAACGCGCACACACAGAAATAAATATTATGACATTAACACGCTAACTGGTCATACATACAATATATTGAGACTGCAATATGTAATATGAATTCACAGTTCCCCTGCACACTAGTACGCACACCTACAAACACACACACACACCTACACACACACACACACACACGCATGCACACGCACACCTCATTATCATTACTATCCATCCACCCAACAAATCAGAGGTTGATTGAGTCACACTAAGCCTCGGGTTTACTAAATCTATAATTACATAGTGGACACACACACACACACACACACACACACACACACCCACACACACACACACACACACACACACACTTCGCAGCTCTCTGTCATAAATACTCTCAGATAATCGAGTTCAGGAAGGAGAAACTAACAACCCTCTTTTTTTCACATTAGTCGAAGGCCTTGACCTGCGTCATTATCACAATCAGATGATCCTGATACAGATGAGGCCAAAGAACCTGCTTCATTATTCCGCTTTAAAGGAGTAGTTCAACAATTTGGGAAATACACTTTATTCACCCCTTTCTTGAGAGCTGAATGAGAAGATCAATACCATTATCCACTAGTCTGGCCACGATTTTGTGTGCTGTTTTTGGGATTGTTGTAACCCTAAATGCCAGATATCACAGCAGCTTTCTTAAAAAAAAAAAAAAAAAAAAAAATCTTTTGAGATGTTGATGGTGTTTCTTGCATTGTAATTTTAAGGGCAAGTGAAAATTGCAAAAATAGTTACAATTCTGTCTTGGAGTTGAAGCCTGTTATTATGACCATTCAGTATTTCCCACAGAATTTGGCATTTTGCAATATTTGATTTTCTTCAAATCACCCAGCCCCACATGAGAGTGACGTTAATAATTTCCTCTAACTCCAGGCAAGAAAATACACATTTACCAAATTATTCCCTTAAAACATTTACTTTGAAGTTCATCTTCTCAAAACCGGATATTTCCATTAGCAAGTTGACAAGTTCAGCTGACTTTTGACTTGAAACCTCAGAAAATTGGCTTGATTTCTTTAAAAACAAAAGTTACAAGTTGTGTTAAAGAAAGTTACCTGGAGAAAAAAAAGTGGAAGAAAAGACACCAACAAACAAACAAAAAGTAAAATACAAAAAAGAAAGCAAAAACAAATGGATAGCTACAATAGTTCCTAATAGGTATAATTAATAATAATAATAATAATAATAATAATAATAATAATAAATAGGTCTGGACATCTTTCCCTATTTTTTTTTATTATTATTAATGTCTGATAATTTTCTCCCTCTCCTTTTCAAACTAATTTTCTGGTCACTTTCTTGTCAACTTTTCCTAATTTCTTGCAACTTTGGGAACATTTCTTGCCAAGTTGCACATTTGTTTAAAAACAAACAAACTAAAAACAATTTGCTCAGGTTTCAAAGGTTTAAATACATGTAAAAGGCGTCTGAATGTAGCACAAAAACACTAAGGTAGTTCCAGGTTTCAAATGATCATCCCTCACAGTATTTCTAAAATTATACTTGTATCAGACCATGCTGGTACACGTCCGGCCTGCAGCCGACAGAAGAGAGATAAGCAAAAAGAGGTGAGAGAGAGATTTGGAAAAACGATGCAGCAAAGATCCCCAGCCGGATGCAAACATTATGTGTTCGAGGTTGGCACCTTAACCTGCAGGCTCCCAGAGTGCCAGCACATTATTTTTGTTGCAGTAAAGTTTTCAATAATAAACCCGAGTCCAATAATAAACAGGGAGAGGGAGTTGCTTATGATTTTTATCCGGCAAAGCTCTTATTATCTCACACAGATTTCTCAGTGCTCTGATGCTTAATGAGTAAAAGCAAATAAATAAACGTTCTGGTTTTTTTTTAAATCGCTTTTTGGTGATTACAGTTTTCCCCCTTTGGCTCTTTATGCACCTCCAACATCCGGAAAATTCTTGTTGTGCAGCTTTTTGCTGAAGAGCTTTGTGGTGGGTTTTTTTTTGCCTTCTGACAAAGGTTGGACTGAGTCATGAACAACTGATATTGTCGACCTAAAACCCATTTTTCATTTAATATTTAGATTTACAAACATATTTACTAATATGTGTATTCATATTTATGCTGTTGTTTCATTCTGTCTGCCTGTCTGTCTTCCTGTGTGTTTTTTGTTACCCACATCGAGCCTTTTTGATATAACAGATTTATCTTGCGTGTGATGCTCAGCGGCACACCGCTGATGAAATGAAAATATGTTTCTTATTTTCTTCCACCTGTTCCATCTGTAAATGAGCTTTGTAAACTTAATCCCCCGTGAGCTCCATTGTGGCACCGTCAACATTTTTCTCTTTTTCTCCTCTTTTTTTTTTCTTACTGATTGCTTTTCTCATTTGATAATGAGGTTTGTTACGTGCTTTGAAATTGGGAGTTGGAGATAAAGCTGTCAGGCTGATTTGTCTGAAGCTGAGGTTCGCTGATTCCATTATTTGGCCTGGAATTGGCTGTCAGTGACTCTGGATTTGGCATTCACACCAGGCACAGGTGTACTCTTGTAGCTTATCTCTGCCTTTTCTCTGTGATGGAGTGGCTGCCTGGGGGCTGTAATGAGCAGGAAGGCAGAGAAAGACTGAGCGAGTCTGTTTTTCAGTCACAGGTGCAGAGAAAGAGAGAGAGAGATCTAATGGATGGCGGTATGACGGTTGGTATGAAGTGAGACAGACAGGGAGGCGGAGAGAGATGGAGTGAAGGAAGGAACAGCAGGTGGAGAGGTGAGGGGGCGTTGAGGGAAAAAGAGAGACCTTGGATGTACGTACACACACACACACACACACACACACACACACACACACACACACACACACACACACACACACAGACACACGAGAGTGAGAGAAACAAACAAACAAGCCCTTGGCTGTCCCAGAACACCAGCTGACAGGTGCTGCCTGTATGAGTGGCGAGCATCCACAGTTTATATCCTGGCTCTGTGTGTGTGTGTGTGTGTGTGTGTGAGAGAGAGAGAGAGAGAGAGAGAGAGAGCTGGCATGTGGGATATGCAAATCAGCAGTTCGTCAAAAAAAAAAAAAAAGTAACCTAGTCATTGAGAAATATTGCCAAAAGTAATGATCATGTCTGTCACTGAAAAATCTTTTTTCTCACTGAAAGTGTAAAAAAAAAAACCTGCAGTGTAAATTACAAACTCTCATCTGTGTTTGTTTCCACTCTGTCTCCTAGAGAGTGTTCGATCAAACAGGCAACTGACAGAAAACTTTGATAATTGATCTGTAATTTTTTTAATTTGATTTTTTTTAAGCCATATGCTAAAACGTAACTAGTTCCCCAAATGTGAAGAATTCTGCAAGTTGAATCGATGGCTGAGCCCGTCAGTGAATTAAATCACTTTTTGGTAGTCCAGCTCACAAACCAGAAATAAAACAGAAGTGAGGAAAGTAAGCAAAGTCAAGGGGGAATGACATCGAAATTGTTTTTTTTTTTTGTTTTGGTCGTTGAGCAGAAACATTTTCTGATGGTTTATATTGTTGTTCACTGTCACATAGTAGATATGTTTTATACTTTCCATCACTGGATTGTGTTGTCAATGTGCTAACTGGCTAACTCGTGTCAAGACAGTTGGGCAAAACTTGCATTTTAAATATGTCAGTTTGAGCTTTAGGAAATCATGATGGGAAAGTTTTTTTTTTGCTATTTTCTCAATCAGTTTATGAGAATAATTGTTACTGACTGCTAGGCCCAGAAAATCATCTCTATTATTTGGATGCCGTGATATGAGTCAAGATATTGTCTCACACTTTGTGAATAATAAAATTGTAAGCAAGCGTTGTCTTTTCCTGGTTTTAAAGGCTGTGTTACAGCAAAGTGATTTCATTTTACAAACTTGACAAACTGTTCTAGCTGTTCAATTTTTTACCTTTAACCACTTAGTCACTATATCCACATCGCTGATTTTAATACAAAATCTCATCACGTGAATATTTTGTAAAAGCACCAATAGTAAAATTACAATACCATCACTATATCAATATACAGTTACTGTAAAATTGAAAAAGAAATAGTATTTTGTACAATTTATGTGACAAATAAAGTGATGTATTGATTAGTTGACCACCATATTGCCCAGCTCTAGTTACAACCTGTTATACTGTAACATGAGATATTTTGGCAGAAAAAAACACACATTATGTAAACACACCATGTAATCTGACTGGTGTTATGTTACCATCAAAATGTATTTGCTGTTGCAAATTAGCTGTACATAAACATTATTTCTAGTAATTAGGGATGGTTAATTAATAGATGACATTTAAATGGAAAAAAACAAACAAAGTAATACTGTTCTCATATTGATTTAAAATTATCTGATTTCTCTGCTGCCCTCTTTTTCCCCTGTGTATTATAATTGACCTGCCGAAGCCTTTTTTCTGTTACCTGTGAATTATATATAACCTGTGATGCGGGACTGTGGCTCGAGCTTTTAATGCATTCGGTTTTGATCTGAGTTTTTAAGAGACAATTTTCGACTGGTAGCCAGTTTGTGCTCAGACATCCCTGTGTTTGTGAATTCTTCTCAAGCCTGCCGAACCCTATTATTTATTCTGCCTATTAATCACCTCTTCCTACACACAAGACATGGGGATGCTTCAGCACACACACACACACACACACACACACACACAAACACACACACACACACAAGCAGCTCAGTGGGAGGTTAAAAGCTATTCTACAGGCCTTGTTTAATTGGGTGCTCTGTGGGGGTTTTCCCAATCAAATGTAATTAGCAAGAATTAACTGTCTCCTTACATCGTACAAAACAGCAGATAGCAGACTCAGAGCAGGATGCACCTGAGCCTTCCTCATCCGGGAAGACATGAATGTAATAACGGTAATGAGTTTTGCTACCTGTGTTATCTCCGTAGCATGCTGTTCCATAGTGCGACTATAGCAAAACAGTCAATTATGGAAATCCTTATTGTCGTCCAGGTGGCTACAAGAAGGGCAGAGCAGCCCAGACATCCGTTTTATGTTAGAACAAGTTGAGGTTGTAATTTCTGCAGTGTGACGTGGGACTATGTTGCCTGTCCCTGACTTTATGAGGATCATTTCAAAGAAGTGGTGGCCCATTTTATACTGAGGTCTCGCTGCATTGCTGTACATTTTTGAACGGGAGGAAGAGGAGCAGCATCGTCTATATTCTTGTACAGTCGTGGTTCCAGCTTTTTCAAGTAATAATCTCAAACATTTTCATTTTAAAAAATGTCACTATCTGTCCACAAATGAATCAACACAAAGGTGTTTGAGCCCACTTTATGATTCATATATTTGCTTTTTTATGAACTGGGTGTCGGCAAGTTACTGCTAATGCAAACAGAACATTTCTTATTGCTGCAGCCTCACATTAAAAACATGTAACTGTTAAAACAAGAGTTTACTTTTATTATGGAGTAGCCACATGAAATGCAATGTGTTAGTCAGTGAGATGAGCAGCAGCTACAGTGAGCTGTTAGATAAAGAGCTGCTTTCACTATGCACTGCTGTCTGTACAATCATGCTGTCTGCAGCATAAAAACAGATCATGGTTGTTCTCAGAATGACGGAAAAATCCCAATTATTATCTGACTTCCACATCAACAACAGAAGTTTATTTTGCTGCTCCAGACCTCTGTGAGCTGTAGTGTTAAACTGCATTTGCTGTTACCAACAGTAACTACCGGTGTCGCTAAATCAACCAGGTTTGAAATCTTTGAGATTTCCGCTTTAAATTTGCAGATTTGCTGCTTTTTTCCTGTTATTCTAACGCAGTTTTCAATAATTTGGACTTTATTGGTTATTTCTGAGAACTTTCACTTTTTAAACTCAGTGTACATTTCCTCATTACATTTACGCATTTTTTCTTAGGCAACACTTTTGACTTAAGATCTTGTATCGTTCTTACGGTGTGGTATCAATACTTTTTCTTAAGTAGATAATCTGAATACTTTCCTCCTTCACTTAAAGGTTACAACAATCTCTATAATGCTTTGTTACTTTGACTCGTTGGGGGCTCAGCTTGTTTCAAGTAAATCACAAATACACATTCAGTTGCACATGTGTATTTACAGTTTGTGGACACTTGCACATACATTTTGCAGACCATGTTTCCGTTCCTGGACTCAGAGAAGTGTAAGTCTTGTTTTATTCATAGCCAGAGAGTAATTTGAATGGAATGACATGTCCCTTGTAACCCTGAACTTTACATGTGTGTCCCCTGTGGGGGGGAACCATCAGGAGAGACTCAACCATTTCACCCTTCCTCTCGGCAAAATGTGGAAATACTGTTAAAACCTTTTTTTTTTAAAGCCGTGTTGAATCCACTGAGCCCCTCTCCTCCTTAGACCTTCACCTTGCCAGCGCTCAGTGAACAGTGAGTTTGTGGCACAGCATGTTTTATGATCTTTCTCCTACATTTTTAATGAAGGGTTTAAATACATAAGGCAGGTTTAGAACAATGCTCTGTGTTAACGGAACTCAAGATATACATTTTATTTTGCTTAGACTTTAGACCGTAAACTTTGCGAATAATAATCATATTTAAGATTTACAGTTTACAGAATGTCCTTCTAAAAACACTTGTTTTATAAAGTTATTTCATCTAAAACTACAAGCAAGGAAACACTGAACACTGTGTATGAAGACTGATGATGTGTGGTACATTGCAACACTTTGTTTGTATTGATTTCTTTCCTCTAAATTATATTTCCTACAAAGAGAGATAACATCTTTTTTCACTGCTGAACATGAGTTGAATCATGTTTGTGTTTTTACCTTTGTGCTGTGACTCAAAGTGAGCTCAGTGTTATGTTGGGATGCATGGGTGCTTTTGGACAGTAGGTAATAATCAAAGGCAGTATTCAGTTGCTTTCAGTTTTTAATTTGTTCGCTTATTCTGGCACAAAATGACATGTTGCTGCCTTTTAGTTCCGGTGTGTTTCATGTTCACCCTGATTTACAACAGGGAGAGAGAGGGGATGAGGGGCAGCAAAAGACAGCAGGTTGGAGTCAAACCTGCGGCCTCTGCAGCAGGGACACAGTCTTTGTACATGGGGTGCCTGTTCTACCAAAAGAGCTACCAGACTTTGGCTGTCCATCCTTTCCTTTCAACAAAATGACCATTTACATTTCAGTCACCCACCCACTGTTGTCTCGAATTCGTAAGCAAAACCTTGTTTTACTTGCAGCTCCATTGAAACTCTGCCTCCCAGCTCACTTACTGGCCAAGAAAGGTGGTTAAGTGACAGCCGAATTGCTAAATATAACTCAAGTTATATCAAATGAGTTGTGACAGTTTGTAAACCGATGGTTTGAAATAGTTTTGCTTTTGTTCAAACCAGCCTCCATTTACGTCAAGAATGTCCTGTTTTTTATTATTTGTTAACTGAAAAGCAAACACATCAGTTGTCACACACCATGCGGCTTGTATCAGTGTATAGTTCATTTATATATATATTTATTTATCGTTTCTGTTATACGGTGGTTGATCTCGTCCTCTGCTCAGAGAGTAAGGGGCTCCTGAATCTCATAGTTTTCCCAATTTGTCAGAAATTTACGGCCGCCGTTCTTCTTCTTTGAGTTAGCTGCCAACAGCTAACAGCTGCTTTTTTAATCTCCCAAGGTGGGTTGCACGCACATACCGTCATAACATAACATAACATACCGTCAAACGCCATGTCCTATTTATACAGACACGGTTTCTGCGATGTTGCTACTTTCCGTGGCAGCTGAAAGGTGAGACCACTGTGTGCCCCCCTTCTGTGATCGTACCTTATCAACAAAACGTCGAGGCGGCATAATGGCAAGATATTTTTGCTTCGAACATTCAATTTAAAAGTGGCATGTATTTCAGTTGGCCTTTTCTGCTTTATTTTCAGAAACTGCTCTAAGTATATTCACATATTACTACACAGTATACATTAGATAACAGTGTGCAACAGTTCCAACTTTGGCCTCAAAATAATGCCATTCACACCATTCACATGCTATTCAGTTTTATGCTTTAAAATGTTGTAAACTTTGAAAATAAAATTAAGAATTACAACCCCAAGGTGAGCTCCAGTGGAATAGCCCAGAATTCATGTCTCGTGTCAGCATTTCCTCACCTATCGCTGCGTTTATTAGAGAGGGAAATTACATCAGTCCGGTGAGAAAGGAAAACAGCCTATTTTCTTCTCTGCTTTCAATCAAGCCAATAAACAAGGTCGTTCCCTTCAGAAACACATTGCCATGCACTCCCACACAGCGAGGAAGCCGACGCAGCCACGGCCTCGGAGGCAAAGGGCTCTTGACAACATAATGGCTGCCATAACTTCATTAAAATGGCCCTGCTTTCCTTCCTCAGTGCCATTCAACTTCTTTTCGTTCTGCCGAGTGTTTGAGTTTCCATCCATGTGTGGCAGCATAATTTAATTTTTTCGACCAATTAATTGGTCTGTCTCTTCATCAATCTACCTGGGCATTTTGTAATTGGTTGTTCCTGTTTTTTTCGCCCTTCATGCAAAGCATTATCTCCCCAACAACATGCTCCATTTTCCTCATTTAGAACCTGAAAAAAACAAGCAGCATCAGCTTTGTCTGTGCTGTTATTCAGTGAAACATGAGCTGGAAGTCGCACAATTCAAAAGGTGAAACGACACGTCCTCGACCGGCTCCCTGTTTTCTGTCAGGGCTGCTGTGTAGCTGTATCGACTGTCCAAGCAGACTCATCACCCCGAGTGATGTGTTTGGCAGAAGGCAGATTAGATTTTCACCAACACTGTGTGGACTCAGGAAATGTGATATGAGGCTGGAAAGGACACCTTGAGGGCTTCAGAGTGGTCACTTGGTGCTCGAGTGGAGTTGATTGTTTAACTGCGAAGACAGTGAAGAATGGCTGCAGAATGACAGATGCAGGACAGAACAAAATGATTATCAAACCCTGGTGACTGAGTATGCAGAGGACGCTGTATGTTGATAGTATTCATCATATTTCATATCCACTATGGGAGAGACAGTCCGCCCAAGAATAACATCACTGTGTCACAAGGGGCCCAGAACCAAGGACGTGACATCCAAGTGACAAAGACCTCTAGTGACAGTAGTATGACAGGAAAAAAGGACAAATCCAATATCCTGATATCAAATATGCAGACATATAACAACTCATCTGGCCAATAGCAGATACCAATATTGCTAAATTCACTTTTATCCCCATGTGATTTCAGTATCAAGTCTCTTCTGTGGTGGAATTAACATCATATATTGCATACTCTTACTGTGATGGCCCACCAGCAGACAGACACATAAAATATAATTCAATTCTATGTATGTTATATTCATACATTGTGCAAATTAAGAAAAATACTTCAACTTATAGTTGACGTTTTGTACATATTCATTTTGTCAGCAAAAACAAAAGATATAACGGTTTGTGACATCGACAGAAATCAGCATGTTTGCCCATTCTGATATTTCATTTTAAAGCCAATATCTGCTGATACCAATGATGTGCAGATATTATTGTGCACCCCTATAGTCAGAGGATCTTGTAACATCTTTATCTTGTGGGCGGATGGATCGGTTACACAAAAGTCAAAACCAAACCTTAATCAGCTGGCAGTTCAGTGTGCCTTGATGCCACCAAAATGTATCAAAAGTATTTATATACAACCTGGCCTCACTCCCAACTTACCGATGCTTGGTAAGCAGCCTTTCAACAGCAGTATAAGACGCGCTGGGTTGCCAGGCAATGTTTGATGTTATGAGCACCTGCCGTAGTAGAAAGAGTGAGAGAGTCCACATCAGGTGAAAGTTTGAAACAAACTCTGAATTTTAACTCGGAAGACCAATGTATGTGTCCCGTGTGGAACCAAAAAAAATATGCTAACTGCTGTGGCATTTTTTTGTAGCTGAATGAATGAAGTAGTGAAAAAGGCATGAAGGGAAGTAGCATGTTGGTATCAGTATCACTCTAAGGGTACTGGTATTGGTATCATAAATTTAAAGGATACCCACCCCTACTAGGATCACAAAATGCTTGTCTTCGTCAAGGACAATGATGTACCAGGTATTTTTGACTTGTCTGTATGTAACTTTCTTTGCATCTTTCATGGTGAATTTATGAAAACTTTTGGCCAAACTCAAAAGTGAACATTGTATTCTTTAATTCTCGTATTTCTTAAATTTGTGATACATCATTTTTATCAGAGAAACAAGATGTCTTTCTTTGCTCTTATGCTTCCGCTGGGCCAATTCTTGGCCCTTGTAGTGCCCAGAATTAGCTGCTGGCTCTTATACAAAAAAATGTGCAACAGCCACCAAGAAATCCATAAAAGCAACAGTGGCTGGGTTTCAACTGCCATACGTCTGCTTGCGTTTCCAGACACGTTTGCAAATATTCATACATATGAGCATATTGTTTATTGGTTGTCCACTGGAGGATGTGTCCACATCTGTCTCTGCATGCCCATGTGTGTATCCTAAATGTGTAGTTAGCAGTGTGTGTCCGTCTGCGCTCTCTCACATTAGACTGTACACTGCGTGTGTTTGTAGTCTTGACGGGGTAATAAAATGCCTCCTCTCGTCTCGGTTCTCCCGGTTCAGAGTGTCTATTAAGATGTGTGTGCTCTAACAAACAAGCTCTCCAAATGATAAATGACAAAACACATACTGCCTCCACACTGCTGTCATCTGGCAAAACACACTCTCACATGCACACACGAACTCTCACACACACACACACAAACACACACACACGCGCTGCTCACTCTCTCTTGCTATCTCGCTCATTTCTTTCTCACCTGCCTCAGTTTCATTTTCTCGCTCAGATCATGGATTGTTTTTTTTTCTTCTCACACACGTCGACAGATACAGACAAAAAGGAAATAGGGAGACGAGATGGAGAGAAGATTTTGAGGGAATAAAAACGACTGCTGTGGCCCTGCAGTGTAAAACACAACAATATTCGAGGAAGCAAATACATATTACAGATAACAACATTTCACAAACAAATGAAAATAATAGAAAACTGCAGTGAATATAGGATGGAAATAACATTTCCATAGATAGTACCTGTGTGGCAGTGAACAGTGAAGGCAGCACAGACTCTGGATGGTCTGGTGGCTCATTCATACATTTACATAGTTTTGTAAATATTGTTTTTTTTTTTATACCTCGGCGTTGGCAATAGCAATGGTCAGAGGCATTTTTGGGTCGTTTCTCCGTACGTCCATCTGATTCTTATGAAGACAATATCTCAAAAACACCTTAATCGAATTTCTTCAATTTTGGCATTAACGTTCACTTAGACTCAAGGATCAGTTGATTAGATTTTGGTGGTCATAGGTCAAAAGTCAAGGCCACTATGATCTAGTCTTTTGCATTCTTTTGAATGTGATATCTCAAGAAGGCCTTGAGGGAATTTCTTCAAATGTGGCACAGAGGTTCACTTGGACTCTGGTTCACGATGCTTCACGATACAGAGACGGATGAAAGGTCAAGGTCACTGTGACCTTTTGTCTGTCTCAGTATCGTGAAGGCAATATCTCAGGAAGACCTTGTAGAAGTTACTTTACTTTACTTTACTTTATTTGGCATAAATATCCAGAATGAACTGATTTAAAATTTGGCGGTCGTAGGTCAAGGTCACTGTGACATGTATTTGTCTAAAACTCAAGAATTCATACGCTAACTGTGACAATATTTCACACAAAAATGTATAAAAGGATATAATGATGAAGTAATCACATATTATATCCAAAGGTCAAAGGTCAGCTTCACAATGACATTGAAACATTCTGCAAAAAATCTTCCGGCCATTATTTAACGTCACATCTCGGGACAGAAGTGGAGACATTTGGTCAGATGCTGAATTGGTGACACTAAGCTTGCTGTCCACCTTGAAACTGTGCTGACTGTGTGGATCTTCTGTGTGTGTGATGTGTGTGAAGCATTCATGTTTTCACAGACATGGATGTAAACTATAAGTGCAACTTGATTGGTACGTGGAGGCATACACCCGGGAGGCAATATTTCAAGTTTTATGTAATTTCCAAATTCATTTTTAAATAATTTCTTCAAAACATGAAAGAATCTCAACACACTACTCTTAGCTTCATCTTAAAACCTGCACTTTCAGACTCAGTGAACAGCACTGATCAAACTGGCTCTTGGACTGAAACTAATGGTGGACCCCTAGCATACAGCGTGGATGGTGATGACTGTTTTGATTGGTTGCTAGGCAACAGCAGCACATGCAGGGTGAGGTTCAGTTAGACGGATCACAAACAGGAAAGGAAGAGAGAAACTCTTTGCTGCAGATAGGAAGGTATCGACCGATCAGCCCGCGTTTTTTTTAATTGCATTTTGTTTTGTTTCCTGTTTGTGTTGCTTTTAATGCGTAGAAGAAAAGAAAGAGTTAAGAGTCGCTGTAGCAGGAACAGAAAGAGCTGGCCTTCTGCAACACTACAAGATGTCACAAAAGGAAGGTGTAGGTGGTTAGTGTGGAAGGATTTTGGCATATCAGCAAAAATGAATAGAACAGAAAGCAATTGTGCACTTTTATAATAAATCCCTGAGGGAGGGCAACATTAGTGCCCAAAAAGGTTCAACTAATAAAGAGTGCACACAAGAAAAAGAGCACTCCCTATTTTCTACTTCTAGTTACTGTTACACTAAGTCTGACATCAGGTATCTGGTTTTGTGTTTTAGATTGTGCTAATTTTCTGGAGTGTTTTTTTAATATGTATTTTTAGTCTTACCGTCGAGGTATCATTTCGGTTATGTTCATTTGTCTTCTGAAATTTTGTATTTTGCACCTCAAGGCCACCTTGAAACACAAAGCTACGCATTTGCATACATCTTCACCATAAAAATTACCGAGATTGTTTTAGAGGTCTTTGGTTGGCTGTGTGTTGGAAGTTGTTGTGAAGGAGACGCAGCACGACTGAACTCTTTAGTGATGATCTATTGGCTGCATTGTTTAGACTTCCTTTCTTTGTCTCAGTATTTGTTCGCTTCTAAATGTGTTTGCCTCCGAGCATGTGTCTGTGTGTTTGTGTGTGTTTGTGTGCAGTTAACAATGGATGGCAAAGATCAGAGGGATTAGCTGACATCCAATATGGGATAATCCTTCAACCTGTTAATGCAGGACGTTTTTCTGATTGGTCATGGAGAGACGGGAATATTTGATGATTTGATGATGACCCTCAGTACTCCACAGCACTGCAATGTTGTAGTACTATTCTTGGTTTTGTACATGCATCTTAGTGTGACTTTGTGCCATGAAAAGAGAGATTGTGAGGATAATCAGTGAATCACCAATAGGTAGGTTGTAAGATGAGTTGGTTGTCTGTCTAAGAGATGGTTAATAGCAGTAGATTTAAACATTGCAATGATTATCTGTCCATGATATCTCCTGCGCCTGTGTTGCATACTTGACAGTCTTCCTGTTTTTATTGACTTCTCCCAGTTTCCTTCTGGGTTCACAATTCTGCTATATTTCTCTCAATTTATGATACATTTCCCCCCCTTTTCCACAAACTGTTTCTGCTTCTACTGTTTCTGCGACCCATTCCCCTTCTCTCCCTCCTTCTTTGACGCCTCGGGACTGAAGAGGGGCGCCCGTTGGACCCTCGTGAGTACGGTGTTGTTCAAATTGGAAATTAACTTTTTTGTCCACTTGCCACTTTGGCTGGTGGACTCCAAAATCTAGCAGCCACTCAATAGATAACCATTGTTTTTTTGGGCTGGTGAGTGAGGCATATCTAGCAGCCACTTGCAACCCTGGTGTGGCTGCCGGTGGACAGCAGGGGTTTGAAGGGTGCCTGTGGGGTTAGAGGTTACCCTGTTTGCCCTCTGCCGCCGCAATGGGGTACCCAGCTGTCTTCCAGAGACACTGAGCCTCCTGCTCTGCCTCATTTAGGCATCCAGTAGCCAGAATTGTGGGTCAGGGAGGACAGTCGGCTGTAGGTCCCTGGTGCAGGCCAAGCCTGCAGCCTGGCCTCCCACCCTCCTCTTGGTACTCTGCTGGAGTACCAGGGTCATGAACCAAAAACTAAACCAAATTAAATGCAGGATGCAGGAAGCAGAAAAGACCCAAAGAGGCCGCTTTGATTTTGAAGTTTTTAATGTTTTTTAATTTATCAATGTTGGCAAGTATGCTGTGGAGCGTCAACAGGGACAATAGTGTCCACGCAAATAACACACTTTTCTAAATAGAGAAATGTCTGAGTATGCGTAGTCTTATTGCTTTGTCAGTGTTTTGTTGTTGTGTTATTCCCTTTTAATGAGTAACATCTGGTATAAAATGTGATTGTGACCGTTTCGCATCAAACGTCACACAAACCGACTCGAGCAGTTTCTTTCCTTGCACCATCAGAATGCTAAAATCGTCCCGTCATGCTCCATATCCATTCTGTGCAATAACCATAACAATAGTCTTTCTCTGCAATAATATGCTTTCTTCTGTGCAATAACAGTAGGTAATTTCTGCCCTGTTCTAAAGTATCTATTAGCCCTTTATTCATTGTGTGCCTCATATTTTATGGTTTGTGTCGTCATTTACATATTTTAATACTTGCTCTGTTCCTGAAAAGTGCACTTTGAAATTTTGTTGTGCTTGTGCAATGATAATAAAGGCTTTCTATTCTATTCTATTCCATATAAAACATGGGTTTTGTGGAGTTTGGGATACCCCTGCCCTGGTTTATTCAGTTTATTTCTGGAAGTGGAGAATACATAACTTTATCTACACATTCCCATGGGGGGGCGGGTTTCTTCAGTGTTTCTCTCTGTTGTAAGCATTTCCCCATAGTATTTTATGCAGTGTTTCCCAGTTCCCAGTTCCTTGTAGTGCACTATTTTTGCTCTCAGCTATTTTCTTTGAGTGTCCTATATGCGCTGCATTGTGTCATCAAAGATTCTCATATTTTAAATTTCAGAACTTTTAACAAGGACCAATCCCATATCACCCTAATACTCCCCTTATTGGTGGCCAGTTTACTCTGGGATTGCTTTTTTTATATAACTGAGCTTTTGATTTTCTGTGCTCTAAGTCGTAACTCGAGATCATCCAGCCGAACCTCCCTAATGGTCCCAAGGTCAAAGCTGATGACCAAAGGTGGCTGAGCTTTTGTCATCAGGGCCCCTCAACTCTGGACTTCTTTGCCTGAGGAGATGAGGCTTGCCATCACTTAAGCTGTTTTTAAATGATAAAAACAGAACAAAACAAAAAATAGCACACATAATTCAAAAGATGTTTGACAATATAAAAAAGGTGCAAGGTTGTGGCAAAGATCAGAAAACAACAAGAACACCAGCAATCATAAAACGTCAATAATTTATTATGGGCATAATAAATAAGTGTAGCTTTATGAGTGTTGATGTCCTGTTTGTTTTTGATTTTATTTTGTACTTTTTGCTTTGCTGCACACTATTTGTCATAATTCATATCATTATTTTTTATCATTGTAACTATATTTTTTAACTTGTAAGCACCTTTTTACCTTATTTAGATAAGTGCTGTACAAATTAAAAATATTTTCTTATTATAAATACAGCTCAAACCAAATGTCAATTCACTGTTTATTATTGTGAAAGTAGCTGGTGTTAAATACAGTAAGTTTGGAGTGTTTTTGAAGTCTGATGGTGGATTTTCAGGAATGTTGTGAAAATAACAACTTTTCATTTGCTTTTCTATAAAGCCTCACTCTGCCTGAATGTGCAGAAAACTTTTGACAGGGTGAGAGGAGGAAAACAGAGAAGGCGCAAAAGCTGCACTACAGTTTGTTTACAGTAATCTAAAGTGTTTTCACAAACATTAAACATCTTATCATATTCAAGGCTACACGCACTGCATTTTTCAATATTGTAGCAGCTTGCCTTCTGATTATAAAACTAAATTAGCTGACCTTTAGCTTTCTTGATTAGTCTACAAATTCAGTGTTGATGTTTAAAGGCTTTTTGAGTTGACATTGGAGCTGGCTGTTGTTGACTTCATTAATTAGGCCACTAATCAGGGGTGAGAGTAATCACTGGCGCCAGGCAAAGAATCCTCTGGAAGTTATGTGGAAAGCGGATGGAGATATATGGGTAATTAGCTGTGCAGCTCTGAAAGTTTGAGCCACAAATGCACCTCCTCTGCACTTAATTGTTCAGAGTCACAGCTCGGCCACAGTTGTGAAAGCAGAAGGTTTTTTTTGTGGGATTGAAAATGTTTAACAATCAACCTTAGAACTGATGTTCGCTGCTGATGAAATCCTTGTAGATATTTCGTTTCCCGTCCTCCCACTGTTTGTCAGATTCTGATGAGGCTTCCCCAAATGCGTAACAACACTCCTCTGTTTCTGTGAGTGGGCGGTGGGAGAGGATTAGTGTATTAGGGTCTGTTATTAACAGCTGTGATTGTGTTTTAAAAAACAGAAAGAGAAACTCAGAAGTTACCCAACAGCTGCAACACTCATTAAACCATGAAATCTCAATAAGCTGTGTGTTTATGTTGCCATGCAGCTTTTATCTCAGTGGAATAATGAACAGAAATGTTTGATGTTTATTTTGCTGTACACAGAATTCTTATCGATGGTAATAGATCAGAAATGAAATTATTAAGTGGTTTCAGCCATACTTGCAGTGCAACCTATTTGCCTGTCAAAATAATTGCATTGTATGTTTCTGCAAGCCTCAAATCCTTAAATTTGTGCCTTATTTTGTGGCAGATACATTGACCCTTTATGTTTCTCAACAAGGCTGTGGTGAAGATGTGTTTAGATTTTAGGCACAAAAATCACTTTGTTATTGTTAAGAGAAGATCATATTTTGGCTTAAAAACTCATGATTCGTGGCACAAAATCCATTGGAAAAGCACCTTTTCTGCTCTTATTTATGCATAAATTGGGCCTAACTAATGTAATGAGTGAGTTATTTAAAAAAAAGAAGAAGAAAAAACTCAGTACAGTTGTCATAAATGCTCAGATAAACTATAGAGACAAAACTGTTTTTTCTTGTACCAGGCTGATGTTAAATATGTTTATTTTTGCTGTTAAGTAGGGCATTTTAAGATCAGGGTGTATGGCGATTTGCTCTCTTTTTTTTTTTAGCCAGCCTCAAGTGGCCAGTTGATGAACTGCAACATTTAGCACATCCACATTGGCTTCATTTTTCAGCCTTGGAGTTTGCAGCTTGATGCTTAGACACTACACTGATGTTGACCATAGTAAACATACTTACTCACCATTAGCATGCTGATGTTAGCATTTAACTCCGAGCGCTGACATGCCTGAGTGCAGCCTTTGAGGTTCGTTCAGTGCTTTGACAGGGAAATATAGAGTACATGCAGTTCACGTCACAGTGTCGCCACCGGCCTTATGACAGATGAAAACTCGTACTGCAGTACGCATTAAACTCTAATATATGCCTATGCTCCATGGAGTAAAACACATATGCACTAACCTTAACCTGTTTTGATTAGCATGATCTTAAAGAGCGGGCACGCTGCCAGAACACTGGCAGGGGAGAAGCAGCGGCTTCAGAAGTCAAAACTCGTGCTCAGATCAATCACATCATGTCGTGTAGCTGAATCCCCTGAGCAGTCAAGCAGTCGCTGCAGCGCGGAGAGGCAATGAATTTGATGAGTCAGCTGACGTTTTGTCATATTCACCACCACAAGAGGTTGGCTTTTAATGTGTCTAAGTAGGTAGATCTCGACGTTTTCAACAAGGGAATCGCTGCGCCTTGGAACGAGTGTTTATTCACAGTGCTTTGCATATATTCATTAGCTGTGCACGGCGTTGCTGCTGTAATATGCAGTCGCTTTGCAATGTAAATCTCCCACAGTAACAACAGAGCAACGCCTGGATGTCTTTCATGCAGAAAATGTCTGTCTGGTGTAAAAAAAACTGCAGTGCTCTGGTTATATAACTCTGAACAGGCTTGCAGGATTTATCAATCTCTCTATCTATAGATCTATAATATGGTATAAGCCAAAACCCGTGAGGAAGTTACGTCACCACGTTAGAGAGTCGAGACCTTTTAATTAGAGGAATCAGGTGAGACAGCGAAGCCGCATCCGCTGATTTGGGTGTGAGGGTTGGAGGATTTATGTTTGTTTCATGCTTCATGAAATGGATTCATTGGTGTCACGATTTAATACATTTTCAGCGCAGCAAAAAAGAAGAACACTGAAGAATGTTTCATGTTTGTTAAATGTAGCGTTGAGTTTTTCTTCTTTCAACATAGTTTATTTGGCACTCCAAAGGGAAACAGTGAGCCCTGCGTGAGCCCTTTAGAGTGGTTACTTAGCAGCATGTGCAGAAGAAACAAAAGCGTTACTTTACAGTATGTCAGAAACAAAATATTCACATTATTTTCAGGATTAGTGCAGCTTGCTCTCTGATGATACAAGTAAATCAGGTATCTTGATTTAAGTTTTATAGCTTAGAGATGTTCAACTAAGGAAGCTTTCACATCAGGGACCTGAGCCGGTGCTAAGTACCATGATCATAAAGTCCAGTCTGTTTAGTGTGTGTACCGTACTTAGTGTGCCAATCTGTGTGCGAGTCCACTTAAAAAGGTGATCAAGTACTGTTCATGTTTTCTCCAGTAGGGTTTGCATCAGGTGTGAAAACCATCTTAAATAAAACAAAGTGGACTGCTTGAATGGTTTACATCCTTTTTATACTCAGTAGTAGGTCCCGGTGATATAGCTTAAAAATAATATCATTATATTTTTAGGCTTTATCATGATACACAATATGATATTTTGAAATCCCCTCTAAAGCTCTATTGGCTATTAAAAAACAAAATTAAAAAAAAAAGTAAATGAACTACAGTTACAATAAAGTCAAATAAAGTAATGTTATAATAAGGTTCAATAAAATGCTGGTGTAATAAAATTATTAATATTTAATAAAGTTAAATAGAGTACTGTTACAATAAAGATGAAAAAAAGTTTTGTTAAAATTGAGTAAATGAAAGCAAACCACTGGTGCTTTTATTTTGAAGCACCTGGCTCGTCTTGGGCTGGCAGGGTTGAATTTGCAAAATGCGACTCAATAGTAGCCGTGGTCATTCTTCTTTTTTCCTCATGCAGTTGTGACAGTACTCACTGTCCTCTCGAAAAGGCAGAAGTAGTTTTTCATTTGTCCACCATCACATCACCACCTAGAGAGACATGGGAGGGATGGATGTGTGGTGGGGATTGTACGTCTTTAAAAAAGACACCGACAAACCCCTTTTACCTCAACCAACTACATCTATTTGCCTAAACCTGAAACACTATCATGATATCCTGCTGCCTCATCTTTCTAACCATCTTTTCTATCCATTTATGTTCATTATGTATGTTGTATTCAAGTGTTTTGCACACTGCAACACTTTTTTAAAATCTGGCATGCTGTGATTTTCTGTTTTCCTCATCCTGTGTCACGTCACGCTTGTCTCGTACATAATGCACAATGCTGCCTCGTCCCACCCCATTATGAATAAGTGTGAACCCTCAGCACATGAATAGTTAAGGCATTGCCAAGCCCCAGCAATATAACAAATTACCATCACAATTTAATTATGCATGCCATAGCGCAGTTAGAAGTGTTTACAGATGAATGGCTGCCGTGGACCATCATGCCTAACGGATTAGCATTGTGAGAGATTTGATGTGGATTAGTTAAAAGGATTATTACTAGTAGTGGCGCACCAACGGACTACAAATAAGGGGTTTGGATATATTTGGAATTTGAATGAATGGGATGAGTGCTGCTGTATCACAGGGGAAAGGATCTACTAAAGATCTCACATTTGAATAGAAATGTCACCTCGTCCTACTTACTCTATTTTTGTCATATTTGGTGTGGTGTTGCATTGTGTTACTACCACCCACTGCAAACACTGGAGCTCTGTCAGACTTCCTCCAGACCTTCATTACTTTCTCTGTCAACTTTTCCTCTTTGAAAGTGTCAAAAAAAAAGGACGTTTATAAAGAATTGGTTTAATAAAAAGTCTTGAGTTGAAGCTGAAATCTGTCAGGGTGTCTGTCGGACACTTTGGGCCAGGCTAAAATGTTTTGTCAATTGTTAAATTGCTGTAGATGAAGAATTATGAATTAGTGTATATATGAATTGAGATATCTTCGCGGGAATTGTTGGTTTCTTGACCAGTTTTTGACCAAAAATCTGCATAACTAATGACATTCAGCCTCTACTGGATGCAGGTGTTTGTCTCTTTTACAGGTCCAGTAAGGATATAGGGGCATGTATTTGCAGAAATGGTTTGTAGTATTTAGTACAATGTTTTCATTAAGGACCGCCAGCAGCGAGTGAGTCCTCCCACTCTTGTAAACGCGATATCTCAAGAATGCGTTGAGGGAATTTCTTTAAATTTGGCACAAATCTCTGTATGGACTCAGCGGTAAACTGAGGGTCAAACAACATGCCTGCTGAACATCAGCCTGCACCCGCAAACCTCTGCAATTTTGTAATGTCACTCCGTGCAAGACTTTGTAATTATGATTGACTTGTTGGTACGCGAGATCCCATAATCCAGTCACTTCCCCTTCCCAGATTTAAGCAATTACTTTGATGACTATGTTACCATAAGTGCAGTACTGTACACTTATGCTACGCTTAAGGACATAAAAGTATATACTGCCAACACCGAGACTTCCAGATATCCACTCATATCGTAGCCAAAATAAATCTCAGGAAAAGGCCGTAGACTGTTTTTGCACCATACATTTAGCTGCACAGTTTTGTGCTTTCTGTACGGATTTTTCAAGATAACTGGATATGATGTACGAGATCAGATATCATATGGTATCTATTCCTGCTTCATGTTTCATGTGAGGTGTGAGGAAGACTAAAGACCCCTCAGATTAATAATTCACCACAGAGGGATAGGCGATGGAGGAGGAAGAGACAGAACAAATGAGAATAGGGGAAGACAAAATGAGAGAGGAAACGAAAAGATAAGTAGAAGAGGGCTGGGTGAGAGAGATGAGCTGATGAAGAACAGATTAAAGATAAATAGAGGTGGTGGTGGGGAGGAAGAGGAGGATGAGGGGGGTCGTGAGAAGAAAAATAAAATAAAGAGGAAGGTGGATTGACGAATAGTTTAGTATGCCAGGGGCAGCAGCAGTGTCGTATCTGTGGAGAAGCGACATCCTCTGTGGGAAGAATAGATCCATTTAGAGGGTTGGGACACACACACACACACACACACACACAGAATGAGCTAAGTGGATATTTGTTTTTAATTGATAACTAGTGTGCATTAATGTTCACGAGCAGCCACTTTTTCTATTTAATGAGACACTGTATCATATTGGAAAAGAAGCAGAAATACACTAGAGTCCCTCTGTCTCAAGAAGAGTTTTAATTGGGTATTTGTTATATTAATATCAACAATTTACAATCAACAATTTATGATGGCATTTGGCACATGGATGTTTTTTAAAAATCTGTTTTTTGTTAAAAACTTCTGGCTACTTTTCTTCCATATTTGGAATATTTGACTTTTTATCTTTTATGATGCCATCCGGTGATTCATCCTAATGGAGCGGGCTAATGCAGCAGCTAACACTTCTGTTCAGGCCCGTAGGTGACTCACACAACACCCAGGCGAGAGAACGAGGATGGAAGATGATTTAGTTAGCGGGGCTCTGCAAATGTTTGGACAGGGAGGCCATTGTTTGATGTGTCATCTCTGTACACTTTGAGGGTTTAAGATTTACTCAACAGGTCAACAGACGTCTGGCAAATTAGTTGGATAGCCGTCAAAGTTGTTGTGAGTTGTGAGTCGCAGAAGGAGAAAGTTGACTCTATTGCAGGACTGTTCTGAGAATGAATTCTGACGACAGCGTGTCTCGGGTCTGTGTTTCAATATATCTAATTCTTAAACATGATCTGAGCACATTTGCCATCAGCTCTTTGTCATGTGGTGCTCGGTAATCATCACCAGAAAAAAAAAAAAAAAAAGATTTTTGACATAAGAACTCTGAACTGTAAGGTGCAGGAAAAATAATTGTTTCCACTAGGATCATTGCAGAAGACTGCACTTCACAAATCACTACACAAATCTCCTGAAAAGATGGATATATCTCACTGGTTATTTTTTAACTGATATATCAATATCATCAAGGACTTTTCTTGCTACAAAGTTTCTGTCTTTTAAGATGCGTAGAAGCATCTTTCTGCCATATTGTAAAAACTAGACCACAGACGGACATCTGTTTGGAGATTGAAGCGGGTCGGGTCAAAACTGTGATGTTTAGGAACTGAAACCTGTGTTTTTGAATGAATGAATGACTTCATTTCAAACCAAAAATTAAAACATAATATAAACAAACAAAACAAAAATACAGTGTCTAAAAAGGAGTAGGTAGAAGTAAAACTTCCCTACCTCTTTTCCCTACCTACGTTTTTCTTTTAACTTCATTATTGTTCAAACAAATTTATTTACAACTAGTGTACAGACAACCATCACCAGTTTACTTACCACCCAATTAAATGAATAAATAACTATCCCAGGTTTATTTATGAGTCAAATATCCCCCATATTACAAAATGAATAGAAACACCCTTAACATAACCTCTCCTCATCCATATACCTGCCAAAAATATCATTTTGTATAGTTTTTTAAAAAAAATTATTTATGTTCATGCTTTGTGTGAAAACAAATCATGAACATAAATCATTTTTTCACCCAACCCATTCTGCAAGTCCACCACATACACTGAAATACACACTCTTTTTTTAACTGCACGAACAGATTGTTTTTTAGAATTAAATTCTCCTCTTAAGTTATAACCTCCCCTTCCTTTCACACAACATTTTTGAATGTTGCCCAGAAGTGAATTATTTCTTGCTCTAAACATGATTATTGCAGTTTAAATTTGATCAGATCTATGAATTTCAATGCCTGTGATTTTAAACACATTGAATTCAGGAATAGGAATCTCTAGTCCTAATAAACGGTTCAAATTGAGAACCCAACCCAAATTCTAGTACCAATAGATATGAAAGTGTATATTTTACAGATATTGTATGTGTAAAGATGTGGAAGGGCGTAAAAGAAAAGGTCAGAAGCACTAACTCAATCCGCCAAATCCGTATCAGCAACGTTACTGACCTTTTAGGTGGCTCGCATATCTGCTATGACATCCGCATTAACAAGATTTTTCTGTCAACGTCAGTTCCATTGATTTAATGTAGTCACAGTGGCCTGCTGACTAGTTGTTGGTGTTACTTCACATAAAAATGATTCCTCGAGGTTTACGTGTTATTTTTACGTGTTAATTTTCTGGAAAAGGCAGCAGTGGTATCAGATCACGACTTAACATTAGCAGATAACGTCAGTTTAATTTACAGAATTATCAGGATAGAAAAAGTACATAGTCAGAAACCGTTTTAGCATTTTCACGATACTGGATGTACATGCAGTCTTGAACAGGGTGTATACAGTATTTATGTGTAGTTTCTAGTATAAAAACAAATGACACACAGGTAGTGAGGAGGCAACCACACACTGCTTATAAATGGTTGTGTAGTGATGATAAAGCTGGCAAATAGTGAGCTGTGTAAAGTTAATGACACATTTTATTCCTCATTTGAAATGATGCAGCGCTGTTACATGCCTCCAGTAGAAGGATGGTATTTTTAGCCTGTATACTCCTTTTATTCATAGCCTTTCATTCAGAGACAGCCAAATGTATTTAGATGGACTGAAATTCAGATGTAAATTATTGAAATATAAAAATTCTTGCTCTGCAATGACTCGTAAACAACCGATAAACACCACTTTCGTCCTGATACCTCTGTTTATCTGTCAAGTTCTTTTCCAGCCTTTTCATGTTCGAGTTTATCTTTTATGAGGATTTAGCTGTGACTCCCCAGGGTGCAAAATTACTGTTAGGCTGCATGGTGTCCATGATTAGCTGAAGGAACGCAAGTACATCAGGGTGTGATTCACCCAACCTGCTACCCGTCTCCGAGCTGCTGCCTGAGAGCAAAAAGGGACGACATGTAACGGTTCATCTGGCGTGGAGGAAATTACCATCCATTTAAGAAACAGCAGACTCTTACACCGAAGGCATTTTATTATTTCACAATCGCAATGGAGAGCATCAAGCCAAGAGACCAAGTATGAGGATACTGGCTCCTCTTCTGAATTTAATCAGATGTTGTTAGTGCTGAAATGATAAGCATATTAATTAAACAGTTGTACTTATTGATTTTATTATTCATTTGGTTTATCGAGAACAGGGGTCTAAACTTAACTTTTGGCAAAAATCAACATTTGGAATTCAGAATAGAATATTTTATTTTTGGGGATTTGGAGAATGGGCTTTGTGAGGACAAAGTCATGGGATGAATGAGTTAAATTTGGTCAGGCTGCTTACAAAAGACTAATTCTTTACAAACTGTCACCACTTGAACACATAAGTTATTGATATAATTAGTTTTGCATCGACTCTGCACACTGTGTGGCGGAATGCAACGTATGACCATCAAAAATTAAATCCCAATTCTTTAATTGTCCACTGTTGCTAGCTCATACCTCAGCAGGATGATCAGTGACACTAGTCGTGTACCACAGGGGAAAATTTAACGCTTAATGCAAAGTCAGTCTGCAAGTATGTCGTGGCACATTGCTAAAGTATATCAGTGCTGGAAGTTTGGTTTTAAGTAAATTTAGAAAGAAATGGCACTCCTCAGATAAGAGTGTGAGAAGAAACTTGCAGCAATGCTGAAACAATGAGCTGCTGCTTTTGATTCAGGATTCAGGATATCTTTATTATCCCTGAGAGGAGATTTGTTGGGCAGTTAGCAGGATTATACAGACGCAGGTATTTGACAAATGCCGAACATATGCTGCATACAGAGCTGAATGTCCTGTACCAAACAGTTTGGGATGAATATATGTACTCGGGCTGGACCCAAATATTTGGCTATTAAGTATTTGTTAACTGGGTAGGTATTTGGTTAGGATGAATGCCATTTTAGTTTTTGTAATATAGCTGCTGCCCCAGACAGACAAACAGTGATAGGAATTATTATTTTACCCAACGGTTATTTTTTAGGTTTATTGATTGAGTCGAGCCATTTTGGTATAGGTGTGCCCAGCACTGGAAAGCAAACACGTAAGCCTCCCCGCAGCTCAGCCCGAATAGAATTCCAGTATATTTCATAATGAGGACACTTATCATTTCAGATGCACAACAAAAATTAACAGACTAGTTGAGAACACTGAACACAGATTCTTGTAATGCGTAATCCTCTTTTTTAAAAACATTTTTTTTACAGACTATAAAGTGTCACAACAACCACTGACAAGCAGTTGGAGGCACACCGGGCTCTCTCTCACCTAACACTGAAGCTCCGTGGCTCATGGTGTCTCTCTTTCACCGGCTGCGCTGAAACTGTCGGGGTCGGGATCCAATCTCTCCCTCACTTCCCTCATCCTCACTTATCCGTCCATGGAACGTACAGTCTCCCTCACTCACCTGACAGTGAAGCTCTGGGGTCCTACGTGTCGGCACAGTGATTTTCGCCCCCCCTCCTGCCAAGGGAAGGTCTGATTATTTGCTGTTGACAATGGTATTCGGGACAGCCCTAACATGTACCCCCACAAACAAGCTCACACAACAAGAGTTCAGAGTTCCCTCAAAGTTTTATAGAGGAGTGTTACATATAAATAATATATAAGGCTTCAGCTCAGTAGGAAATTGACTGATTACATTGATTGATGATTCATTGTAAATTTGCTTTGCAGTATTGAATCAGACCAGCACGTCGTGGTACTTAAAAAAAAGAAAAAGTTTGAAGATGGATCTATATGAATCAAAAAACACATACAAGTCAGGCACTACTCTGATACACAACCAGACCCAAATTCTTTATGAAATCCAGGAGAAATAATGCGGCTGTCAAAATCTTTCCAAATAACTTTTTTCACTTCCAGCATGTGTTTTTGTGTGGATGTGGGACCTGCCCTTCTTCTGCTGGCTCACTGTTCTCCTGTCATACACCTACTTTAAGTTGTCTTAAACATCCCTACACTGAAATGAAATGTTGGTCCTAAGGCTGTAAACACTGCCAATGGCTCCACAAGCTTCACTGCAGTAAAGTCACAGCATTAGCAGTGCTAGCAGCTAAAAGATGCGGCATACCTTGATGACATCTTTATTTGGCTCAAACTATAGTACGCGCCTGTCCCCTGCAGCTCTTCATAACCAGCTCATTGTGGCTGCTTCATCTTTCACCATCGCTCCCTTTAGATATTTATCTTTAATCTATATCAAGCGTTTCATAGTCAGCAGTGATCATCGTCAGTGAAAGACTACGGCACAGGTGCCTTTTACCGTACGGCTTCCACACAGCAGCACTTTATATAAGAGCACAGCCGCCGCTTCCTCTAGAGACAGGCTCATTGACCGCACTGTCAGTCAAACAAACGCAGGCACGCAAACACACACACGCACACATGCACACACACACACACACACACACACACACACACACACACACACACACACACACACACACCAGCATGCAGCAGCCTGATTGGATTTTGTTGCACAGAGGCACAAAAACAATCACATACATGCAGACATTTTTGTATTTACGCACAGATACAAAATGCACATAGTTTGGCAGCCTAACGGGCGCACACACACATGTGAATTCACTTAAATTTAGAGAAGGTATTTTGTTCAATTTCCAGACAAAAGCAAAAGCACTGAGCATAGATCCACCTGAGACTGCTACCCTCTCACCTCTCCTGTCCCTGTGAGTGTGTGTGTGTGTGTGTGTGTGTGTGTGTGTGTGTGTGTGTGTGTGTGTGTGTGTGTGTGTGTGTGTGTGTGTGTGTGTGTGTGTGTGTGTGTAGAGTTCAGACAGATACTCTGAGTTCCAATTACAACTCCTCAATCTCACTTCAATTACCTGTGAGGAGCGCATGTAGGCCGTTAGTGAGACACAGCCCCCTTTCTCTCCCCAGACACACACACACACACACACACACACACACACACACACACACCTGCACACACATTGACTCAGTCACAGACAGTTGGAAATCAATGCACTGAACAATCTTGGTAGTTCCCTTGAGTTACTGTCAGCTGGTTCAGCCAGTTGTTATTTAAAAGTTTGTGTCTTGATCATTAAACCTAACATGTTTCCCTTCATTTCTTTACTTACTTCCCCGTAAATGCAGTTAAATTGGGTATTTTCTCACATTGCACTGGGAGGTATTCATCGTTGATTCATCGTGTCTAAACACATGTATAAATTGTAGAAGCTAAATGTTGTTGTATTTTTTAAGCTTAAGCCACTATTATTTCTATTTTTTCTGCTCACAGTCACATTTTAACTTTCTTATCCTCCTAATTACCCTGTAGAGATTCAGCCCCCTACCACCATGTGATACCACCCAGTTAAAAAAGAAAGAAAGCCCCCCATTGTCTCACATAGGCAACAGAATATGACAGTCCACAGTAAAACTTACTGATTTGGCTTCTTTTATTGTCGGCATCCCGGTGTGCGGTGCAACTGCCCACTGGTGTTTATTATCACAGCTGGTGGTTGCCAGCTCTGTCATTATCATTCTTGTTATTGATGTTGCTTTATTTTGCCCAAACCTGTACTGCTTTCTTCCTAAAGCACTTCTTTAGCTGTATATTCTGACGTGTAAAAGTGCCCTGTTGCAAAAATTGCTTAAAGTTAAGGATGCATCGTTTGTGGCTGAACATCGGTATCGGCCGATGTTCACCTTTACATCAGACCAACCATCAAATAACATTCACAGATGACAGTGCCGATGTTTTTCTGTTGTTTCACATCAGTTTTGTGCAGGCTAAAAAGTTAGGCTAAAGACCGATGGCCATAAATTTAAACTTATGAGCAGGAACAAGAAGAATGCAATGACTGGAAAAATTGACTCTGCAATCTCACTGTTTTGTAATGAGAGAGTTAGTAGCAGCCAAATTTCCCTACTGTCCCTGTGGACAACAGAAAACATGTTTAGGAAAAGAGCTCTCTGAATATCCCTTTACATAACTATCAGTGACCTGCTGCCTTAAATACACACATTTGAAGGTTTAGGACGCCTTTGGCACAAAAGGATGCCGTGAGCTCACTATTGTTGCATCTGAGGGCAAACTCTATTATTATATATTATTCCTCAATATGCTACATCGTGAATAATGAATCCGTGTTGAATATGGCAGAAGGAGGGCTAGTTAATGTTAAGCCAAAACAGCCAGTGGCCGCACAACAGCTGCTGATGAAGTTTGCATTGAGTGACGTAATGATGCGTTAAAGCTCTTTTCAGTAAAAATGCGTATTGGGTGAAGGCAAATTATCATGCTCTAGTGGTGTGTTCAGTTTAACACAGAATCTATCTGTCTATCGATGTGTGTGTGTAAATGGGGAAAAGATTTTTGAAGCTTTTTTTAAAAAAAAGTATTTTGCAAGTGAAAGAATGATATTTACATGTTCACATTCGAATGTAGTGTAGTAAAGGACTGGATGACTTAAAAACAGTTCATTTTTTTTATAGTGGAGATTTCTTTGTTTTTCTGCCACAAAAGGGGAATAAATAATAATAAAAACAATATTAAAACATCACTGTCAGCTATTGATTGATTTATTCTTCTTTGAGAGTAACTCTGCCAAGTCTTGTTTCGTCATCCCAAAAAACACATAAAATGTCTAGTAATGAACTCAACATAGGCCTCTCTTCTCCCCGCTCACCTTTACTGAAATTTGATCTTCCTGCTGCCTGCCTCTGCTCGGTTCTGTCAGACACGAGTGTACATGATATTATGTTAATCGCGTTGTCATATTGCTTATTACTAATGCAATACAAGTTAGATGTAGCGCCGTGACACCATCGGCACAGATTGCTGATGTAGGCTACTTTTTAATTTGCCGGAACTTGTCATAATAACAAATGCTGGTTCAGCCACTTTGTGTAAAATCAAACTGGCTTGAAATTGTGCACTGGACCAGACGGTCAAACCTGGAAATCAACCAAAACACCACTCTCAGTCTTGTTTTGCCTCTGTAGTTGTTCATTTTTGTTCATTGTTTTGAGGAATCCAAGATAGGTGCACATAAGACAAAGACACTGATTTTCTTTGTATTTTTCCACCTTAACAGTTACTTCAAGAGGGAATCAGAGTATAAACATTTTGGGATGTCCTCAGAAACACTCTTGGATCAAGAGGACATAACTATGTATCAGATATTACAAACAGCGAAAGAATAATGGAGCTAATTAATTTGTATCAGGTACGTTTGACAACATCTCAGCATGTGCTCCCTTAGAGCTGTCACTTAATGAGGAAAAACGACAGATTGTCATGAACTAATCAATACAGCAGCTTCGCAGTAGCACCAACATATGTTCTCATCTCATCTCATCTTATCACATCTGATCTCCTAACAGGGGAAATTAAAACTGCCTCTGCCCTTCACGCTCCAGTTTGGAAAGACGATCCGCGCTGGGTGCATTTCATCATAATGACATCATCTGACCGTGCTTCGTATGGATGTGTCAGAGCAAATTAGAGCTCACGTAACCATCCAGTGATCTCGGAGATAAAAATCCAGAGTGAAGTCAGTTAAGTGTGGCACATGCTAGTCCCAAAATCTTTGATCAGTCGTCTGTCAACCCTCGGAGCCATCTTTGTGTTTCATCTGATGTCTTTACATTTTACACACCATCGCAGCGCATACATATAACATCAGCTGTACCTCGGCTTTTTAACATTTCTGTCGTTTGTGTCACCAACTTACAATCCTCTGTCAGCTGTCAGGAAATAGCTAGCTAGAGAGATTGCATCCCAACTGTCTCCTAAACCTCTTATGCCTTCTGTCCCCCTGCTGGAAAAATTCAGTTTCCCTCCCGCTGCGCCTCATGCCTTCCTTTTTTTTTTTTTGTTGTTTTTTTTGTTGGTAAAGCCTTCATGTTCCCTGTGGATGATCAGCCACTGATGCTTACAGTTGCCTCTGACATGTGCAACATTGTCTAAGCTGAAATTAGCCCATAACATGCTTGACAGCCGGGGGTGGTTGTTGTTGTCATTTTAAAAATGTTGCAGCATCAGGAGCAGAACAGGCTGGTCGTACGAGGCAGCAGGTCTGGTCAGCCTGGCATTTGAGTTGATTAGAACTGATGAGGCTTAAAGCGTGCAATACAGAAATAGCTTCCTAAAGCCTTTGGATGACAGCAAAAATTTAAGCTTGAGATTTGACCTTTGTTAAGTTCAGGAAATATTAAGATCGCGCAAATATTTGTTGACTGATGAGGCTGCAGCTTGATATTTTTGAGGGATGTCATCCTGAAACCAGAGGATGCATGTTTAAGTCTTCTTTTGGGAAAGTATCTGTGATCTTTATTTTTTTCTTTTACTTGAGTGAAAAAGTCAGTCTCACTGAAATTGGAACAGGGTAACAATTTTCACTAGTGCAGCAGCTTGCCATTATTTTCTTTAATCTTTCTTTTATTTTCTGATTGTAAAAATCTGATTTCCATGTGTTTTTTTTTATTTTATTTTAAAGCAGTTATAGGTGCTCCGTAAATACAATGTATCAAACTGCTCAATCCACAGGGAAATGCACACTGTGTGTATTCAGAAATGGTGCCTTTAAACGAGCTGTCAGGACCTCTGTGAAGTTGTGATGTCACAAGTACACTAGGTGAAGATAAAAACTGCCACTGCAGTGCTCATATTCCCAGGATGCAATGACGTCGAGATACGCTGAGAGTGCAGCTGTGGAAGACTCGAAAATACTGATTAATGAGAGCATGGATGTATTAATAATCCGGATACAGCCATGGCAGTGGGGCCTTGTTCATTCCTATGAGAGCTGCTCATCGGCGCATGAAGCAAAAAAAGGTGCGGGTTTTGCAGCTATAAAATACCTGATCTACTGGCCCATGAGGCATGCTCGCTAGAGACTTACGGTAGCTGAGTGCAGCCAAGTGTGCCGAGTAGTAACTTCCGCTGGCATAGCCACTGACTTCCAGTTTAACGCTTTGCTAGCTTGAATGGCCGTCTTAAAAATGTAATCTTTTACAAATGTTATTGAACTGGATGGCTTAAATCTAGATCGGGAAATTAGTCATTTTGCGGGGGGTTTTGACATTCACAAAAAAATTATTTACTTATTTACAGTATCTCTTTTTTAGTGTAAGTCAATGGGAAAAAGTCTTTCTGGGCCAGTGGGCATCACGTGACTGATGTGAATAGTGTAATTCCACTTTTGGCTACCGTGTAAATTTTGCGTCACAGCCGGGCGCACTTCCTGGGGGCTCGAATCAGAGCAGACAGAGCTTTTTCAGAAGAAGGTCTTTAAGAGACAGGAGCTAAAACTAAAAAGCCAAAATATAAGTATGACCCTAAAACTGAGCACAATATGGGACTTTTAACAATTCTGTCTTTAAAATGTCACAAAGTAGTGAAAATGTCCCATTGCTACTTCCCAAAGCCCAAGTGAAACTCTTTAAACTCCTTATTTTTCCAACAAACATCCTGAAAGTAAAAAAAAATCAGTTTACTGTTTTAGAAGACAATTACAGGCACAACACCCCCATATTTGTGAAGCAATTACCAGGTTGGTGTTTTAATTTGAAAAATGATGATTAATTGCCTGTCTATCAACTAATTGCTTTACTTTATTTTATTAATTACATTACCGAGAGTAATAAACATCAGTTAACATCAATATGATGTAAATGGGTAAATCATTTAGCAAAAAGCTCATTTTCATCTGCAGTCCCCGGGCAGTTTGGTGTTTTACATTAAGAGAAACTAATTAGAGGCAGACAACACAACATAAAAGCACATTTAATATGTCAATAAATTAGTTAAGTGACTAATTATTTCAGCCTCCATTTTAATGAAAATTTAAAGAGACATGGATGCACTATTGAAGCCAAGTAACAATATCTCAGTTATGTTAATCACAAGTTTTATAATTGTAAAGATAAATTGTGCAAGAAACTGAATTACATATCAAAGTATATGTTTACTATTTATTGCACTTTTAGGGCCAAATTCAGGCTGTGTAGAATTGTTTTGTGGGTCTTATGGATAGGGATGGGAACTGATAAGATTTTATTGATACTGTTATGAGTCTGATATATGTTGTATAATATATGTTATATGTAATATATGTTGTAAATATATTTACAACATATATTGTAAATATATGTTGTAATATTTACCTTTGCCTCACTAACGGACGTGCTGCTCGGTTGGGACGCTGTGTCACTCATTCCTGGAATTTAAGCTCATGTTGCGAAGAAAGATCTTTCAGTATATCGCTGGTGTTTCAAGCTACTGCTACAGAGGCGGTGAAATCAAACTTTTAAGCCCAGTGCAATAAACAATAAACTTTCACTTTCACTACGCCTGGCATTCTAGTGCTGGAGAGCATGGTGCAATCAATAACTGAATGGTAAATATATTACAGTAGTGCTACTAATAAACAGTCCAGCTCCAAAAAAAGAAAATATATTTGTGTTGGCAGATGTTTTGATTATGCATCAAATTTTACAGAAATCACTCTCATGATTTTGGGTGTACTTTTATCAAGTCAAGACATTCTGTCCTTCATTTTTCGTATGAGCATTGCATAAAACCAATGTTTTTGATTTTTCATGTTTATCTGCTGCGGTACCATTTGAATTTTGAAAAGGATGATTTTTAACAAATGTTGTGTCAGACACTTGTAGTAGGTATAATTATCACAAAAAAAAAGAAGTGTAGGAAATCTGAAGTCTTTCAAGTATTTAAGATCCCTCTCCTTGTTGCCGGACCATCAGGAGGGAGGGATGTTTGTGCGATGTGGCTCTTCACATCATCTTTCTGCAGACAGCACAGCTCATTGATTAAGAGCTTATTTATGTTTAAACGCTGGATGCACTGGGCATCTGTTAAACTAAGCACATTTAAAGGATTTGTTGGCACCCTCCAGGCTCCCTGTTAGGGCCGTCTCTTTTAATGTTCCTTTTAAGATTCAGCTGACTTGTGGGTGAGTGTGTGTGTATGTGTGTTGTGGTCAGGGCAATAAAGTGAGGGAACTGCTTTCTAATGAGAGATCTGGTAGACTGACGTTATTATCATTTCGTCCTTTATATTCTTATCTTGTATGATATCCTTGGTGCTGATTAATTGGGTTTAATTTCCTCTTAAATAATGGATAAAAAACAATCTTCAGTGTGTGGTATTATCTGAGGACGAAGTCGCACAAAGGCAAACAATAATCTTACTAAGTTGTACGGAATTCACAAAGCAAATGAATAATTGACAGGAAATGTGAAAACTTGTCATTGTCAGACATTGTCTTGTTTATTTGTTGTTGTTTTTTCATTTGTTGAGTTTGTTTTATGCAAACATTCAGCACAAAGTCCAGGAGCATTGCTTGGACATTTGTTTAAGAGCCAGAACGCTGCAAAACAATATTTTGGGTAAACAGTCCTCTTCCCATTACTTTCATCCAAATCAAAGTAGAGAGGAGATTAGAAAAGAACACACACACACACACACACACACACACACACACACACTAGGATGATGAGCTGTGCCTCATAGTGGTGTGTTGCCAGAGCTTGTTAATTTCATCTTCAGCTCACCAGTCATAAGGTAATTATATGTAAAGGGCCTATGAGTGTTTTTTTTTTTTTTTTTTTTTTTACTGGACTGCCTTTGATTTATTTTGTCTTTTTATTTTTATTTTTTTCAGAGGGAGGTCTACAATGAGGTACAGCCCCATATGTCTTAAGAGAGTCCAAACAAAAGTAATTTTAGTACAAATATTGGCTCCTTTTTAAGCACATGATTACTTTTAAAGACTGAATTACTTGTTTTGTAGATCGTTAAATGCAGGGTTGCACCAGTTTGTTTTTTTTTAAATTCTAGGCTGATACCACACACACACACACACACACACACGCACACGTCCGTATAATTCTCTCTCTAATGTCTATTTTATTTTGCTGTGAAAACATCAATATGTTCTCTTTTAAAGAACAGTATTTATTCAAGTTTCTTGCCAAAAAATACATTTTACAAGACTTCCCCCATTCCGACTACACAAAAAAACAACATTAACTGGCTGACTTTATCTTTAGTAGGAAAGATTGAAATTGGCTTTCAGTCCAAGGACAAATGGCTCTGCAGTAGTAACAGGTATTTATCGGCTCTAGCTTTGATTTGCAGTGACTCTGTCAGTTTTCCTGGTGCAACAGCCAGTAACTTATGCAAATCTTTGTCACCTCAACTACAAATTCTGTCAATCTCCATCCAAGAAGCCCTTGAAAATCGTTTCAAATTGTGTAGGCAACAAGTCTGAAAGAGAGGCTTACTGAAAGTATTTTAAAAAAAAAAGAAAGTAACCACCGAATCATTTTCACTGGCCTCCATGTTGCTTTCTACTGTTAGCTAATGCTGTTTTCTGGCGTGTTTGTGAGGTGGAACGTGACAGGCCAGCAAAAAAATGAACAAACATAAAAACATACTGGTCGGGGTGCCTTGTAGCTCAGCTGGTAGAGCAGGCGCCCCATGTACAAAGGCTGTGTCCTCACCGCAGCCTCTGTGCTCTAACCTGCAGCCTTTTGCTGCATGTCGTCCCTTCTCTCTCTCCCCCTTTTGCGCTTAAGCTGTCCTATACATAATAAAGGCAGAGAGCCCAAAATCTTAAAATTAAAAACAAACCAAAACAAAAAAACATACTTGTTTACTGGCAATAGAACAGGAGTCCATCACCTAATTCACCCACATTCAAAAAACATGCATATACGCACTAACTTTGGTGAAAAAAGAGTTTTGGTTGAGGTACATTATTAAGAGAAAACCAGCCTGACAGGGTCAGTACTGCAGGAATGAACTCTCTGACCGTTAGATATTCTTAATTTATATTTCATATGCTTGGCAACAAGTAAAAAAGGCACCATATTTCCCCACAGTTGTCATAGTGTTGAATGCTTTTCACATATGGCCAGGTCTGCATTGTTCTGCAGTGTGGGCAGGCAGCAGAAGCTTAAGTGGTGATTTGTCACCTCATCCTACGTCTCTCATTGTGCTTTATATCTCCGTGTATTGACAGAGGCGATGGATTTAGCTTCACACGAAATTTTGTTGGTATAAGACCTGACAAACATGTTGTAATTCTTGTTTGTTTTTTTTATTCGTAGCCATCGTTGTCACCTACAGACCTGTTTTTAGATTTTCTTATCATTTGATCACACATCCTGTGGCATTATACCTCAATGCAAATGAATCCTGCGTTTGAATGAAAATCTTCTGAAATGAAAAATAAATGCACTGAAGTGTTTTGCCGCTAAAGACTGAGAAGCACTAGGTCTAAAGGAAATGGCTCCAAAATTGGTGCATTTCAGTAGCTGTTTTTCAGGCTATTGAGAGAAGATCCAGTATGGCACATTACCGTGGCACCTGTATTTAGGTCACAGCTTTGAACTGTGCAATACCTTTATCTTCTCTCTCTCTCTGCTTTCACACACTAGCACATTGTGCACACATATGCTGCACAAATGCAAAGCATGCATACTGTCTTACATGTATTGGGTCCATGCCACAGGGGAAAAAACTCCCTGGAAACCTTGCTGAACAATCAGGAGTTGCAGCAATCAGTAACGGCCGACTAAGAGAGGAAGGCAGTGTGAAAAAGTGTCAAAAACTGCAACCTGCAGCAGCATCCTGTGGCTTCCTCTATAGTACTTTGTTTGTGGTTGTAGTACTGCAGTTGATTTTAAAGGAAGAGTCTACGGATATCTTGTAGTGTATTTGCTTGTGACGTAGACCTCCACTGTTACCCAGAAAATAATAAAAACAAAATTATAAGTTGCTAGAGGAGCAACTGAAGGACTTATTCCTCCATTGTAATGAACATGGGTTTATTTTGAATCAGTCCCACATACGTTGTCCTGCTGAGGCGTGAGAAAACTAGCAGGTGATGGAGCGGGTTGTCAGATGATTGCAGGGTTGGCAGTTGGATTCCCGGCTCCTCCTGTGCAAGTGTTGAGGTGTCTTTGAGCAAGAGAAGTTTCTCAGGTGTGTGTGAATGCATTATTAGAAGAGTGTTATATAAGCGCAGTCCATGGCTGAGTCCTCAAGAAGCACAGTTACAGATTATTTACACATATAAAGACGTCATCTGGCAAAAAATAGAATAACAAGATGCGCAATTAAGTTCTAATTGAAATGAATTGAATTTATTATTTTTAGCTGAGGATGTAAAGAGACTGAGGGCACAGACTTTTGGGTCTGGGACTTGTCCACCATCGGGCCAAAACCGTCTGGTTTGGAAACGATCCCTCTTTCCTCTTGCCCTAATTAGGCAGAGATACTGGATCAGCCTCGCAGCATTTGGACTGGGACTCAGCCATCTGTGTGTTCAGCTCTGTTGTTTCTGTGCCACGACTCTTCTGTCAGAGGCTGCATATTTTCTGCTCTGTTGTATTATGTTCCAGTGTTGAGTGATGCCTTGTGTTCTCCTGTAATCCAGTATAAACAGCGCAGCACTTTAATTAACGATTTATTACGTTTTTACTAGTTTTCAAATTCTTCTCTCATTGTTTGTCACCTTTTAAAATCTTTTTAAATCAAATTATTGAAACAAAATATCCAGCTTCATTACTTTTTGCAGACCTCATTTAAGTGAGTACTACCAAAATTATTTAAAAAAAACAGTATATTCAAACAATGATCATTTGTATTTCAGTTATTTATCGTGTGCCTTGAATTTGTGAAACATTTGTTTTTCTCACACACCTCCATGGTAAATATAAAATCCAAAAAATTAGAGAATTAGTTATGGGATTCCACGTATAACAACAGCAAAACCATATCAAAACATCCTTTTACAAACTCTCACGCAACTCCTGCAGTTTAGTCAAAGTCTCATTTATCCTGTTGTTACTCAGTACTTCCCAGAAAACAAAATCTATTTTTATAATCCAAAAGTAATTTCAGTCATTTTTCAAACATAAATTCCAAATACTCTCCAGTTTCATCTTCTAAAATGTGACAAATTACTGTTTATCTTTGTCATTTGTGAGAGGAAATTAATTATCTTCAGACTTTGGACTGTTAGTCAGACAAAACAGGAGTAATGCCGACCTTTGGCACTGAGAAACAGGGAATGTAATTTTTTCACGAACATTTCATAGACCAAACAATACATTGAGAAATATAAGTTAAAAAGTAAATGCCAGTTGCAGCGCCATAGTGAAGCAGAGATATCTTGCATATTGAATCTAACAGCTTTTATTATCATGGCTCCCTGGCTTTTATGCAGTAAAATATAAACTTACATGAAATATTAAGCTCTTCTACTGTAAATTTTACTGTGAAGTATACTATAATCTATTACTGTCAAAAATATTAACAAAAGGTATGAACAATCTTATTAAACTTCTAAATTTGGATGTTTTTTCGGGGTCCTTAAATGTAGCGCAGGCAGAACGCTTCATGAGTTCATTTTTTCCTCAGCAGCAGTTTGTTGAGTTTGAGTTGTGTGGTGGATAATTGATATTTCAATAAGAGCTGATCAGATCAATGGATGAGAGGAGCAGCTGTTGAGGAAATTGAGGAAAAGCATACTGTTAGACCCATGCAGCACAATTAATGGTAAGTTTATTTCACTGAACCTGACATTCTGCTGCTCCATCTGTGCCCAGAGTGCGCTCTGCACTTCAAGAGTGTTGTGCAGTTATTACTGAATGTTATAAATATATTCTAATAGCATTCCTTATGAACGGTCCAGCTCCAAAACTAGAAAATCAGTACATATTGGCAGATGTTTTAATCATGGGTGGGCCACTACAAATAAATGGATGTATGGAAAACCATAGAGTTCATGATCAGGAGTAGCAGAAAGGAGGAATAATTTTAAAACATAATTTTAATTTGTTTATAAGAAAACTCCACATGGTTGCTTTAAGTTGTAGTTTCACATAAAACATGGAAATAAAAGTGTTTCCAGCTAAAAGAGTGTTTACGACTTTGGTTAACATTTCAAAAAGTGACATTCTCTGCTCTACTGTGCTTTAATTTTCTCTGTTTAAAGCAGGGCAGCAGAGAATCTGATATATGTTTATTTATTTATTCATTTTGATCTAAAAAAAAAATCTGTTTTAGACTTTTCCAACTTCTCGAAGATACTTCACTAATTATTAATTAGCGTTGGCCTGTAGCTCCCAGGCATTAGCAGCCTCGCCGGCGGGAGACGACAGGGTGGAAGCAAGAAATGAGAGGAAAGAAAAAATGAGTAAGGGATACATTTGTTAAGAAGTGTACAAAGGTTTGAAGAATGGAAAAAACAAAGGAAGAAAGACACTGGATTTTCTGTTTCACCTGTGTGTCTTCAGTGCACTTAATTTATCCTCTCTGCTATTTTGTCTCCCGTGTAACAGTTATCTTGGCCCCTTAATGTTGTCTGTATTTTATTTGTCGTCGTAACGTTGTTTTCATGCTGCATTGTTGCCGTTTCTTTTTTGGAAAAGAGATGTGTAATCCCAATGAGACATTTACCAGTTCCATAAAGGAAAAATAAAGACGATCCCTCACATTAAGAAAAGAAAACAACAAAATAAGCAATGAAACTATAAGCCAAAAATGCACTCTCAAAACATGCGTGTTTACTTCATGCCAGACATTAATATTTGATAGAGAAATATTTAAATTGATATATGTATCTGGTGCCTTTACCTGCTGGTCTTTAACTTTCCTGGAAAAACAAAACAATTAATGACAAATAGAAAAGGGGAACAGTGCGTTACAGTTGTTGCCTCTGTTAAGAGCTCCCCGGCTGAGATGAGATGAAGATTCATCTCTTGGTGATAAAATAGCAGGGGATTAAAATAACAGATACATGTAACAGGTAATGGCGGTCTCAGTACTGTATATTTCACACTTTGTCAGTTTGACATCAGAAACACAAGAAGACAAATCTCGGTTGGTCTCCAAGGCAGCTTACTTTTCATCAGAGTTTCTGTGTAATTCTCTGACAGCTGCATCACTGATTCAGGGCTCTTATTATAGTGTTTATTGTCACAGTAATGGGTAGTTGTATCTTCTCTGTCTCGCCAGTTCTTATTCATACACCTGATTGTGTGTGTGTGTGTGTGTGTGTGTGTGTTAACATTGAGATATTTCTTATTATATGCTTGAAGTTTTTGAATACAGGAGTAGAGCACCTTGCAAACTTTGTTACTGAAACAAACCAGTCACATTGTTATTGGCTGGCCTACAGCATGCGAGGCCAGCCCTATAAACACAAATGTCTGTCAGTGAGTAAGTGAGTGAGTGATGAAGTTGCAGCATTGGTCAGTGTGACTGATGATGTGACGTTGCTGTTTTCCCATCGGCCGTTGCTCTTTTAAAAGAAATTGGCACGGACAAGGCTGGCAGGTGGACAGTCTGTATTACTGTAAAGTTATTCCTCGTTTTCTGTAACCAGTGTAACATGGGAGCATGGTGGAAATAGCAAGCTAGACAGCTAACAAGCCATGTGCCGTCTTTGCGTCAGTTGTGGACGTACGAGAGAGAGGATCACCTCACCAGTTTGTTTGGGGAACAGCCGTGTATGTAAGACACAGACTTTACATTTATTTAGGCTAGATGTTATTTAAAACATGTTACAGTGTCAGAGTCGGCGATGCTGCTGTTATAAAGACAAGAAGAAAATCAGACACTGATTGAAACTGAAGTGAGTAGGTGGCGCCACAATGACAGATTTCTCTGTTTGGTAATCGGCAGCGATAGGACGATTCACAAACTATTGTTATTGGCGGAGTTTGGCGGAGCTTGGCGGAGTTTGGCGGAGCTTGGCTGTGATGGCGGCCGAAGGCAGTGCAGCCTTCGCTGGTCACTCAGGGACGTTCATCCCTGGGTCTGAGCGGAGCTGCAGAGGGAGGATGTGTTTATGGTCAGAGGGTACAGCTCCAGAGAAAGAAGCTCTGCTCCGCTGTGTGACTGAGTCTAATGTTAAGTATAATGTTCTGCATTTTAACATATATTTAGGCTGCATAAATTTTGGGCAATGTGTTTCATACACCTCTGGTTCCCAACCTGGGACCACACTGTGGGTCACTACAGCTTCCCAGTGGGTTCTGAGGCCTTCTTGAGTTAAAGTGCTTTAAAAAACCCTTTAAAAATATATAGAATAAAGTGTACAGCAGGCCTCTCTCAGTATTTCATTAATTTCTGTGTGGATAAATAAATACAATTGTATTTTTTTTAAGTTTACATTAATGTTCAAGACAAACTAATCTCTGATGCAATATTCACAGGAATTAATTTGCTCAAAATTCATCATAATTGCTAATCTAACACAAACTCTCTGCAGCAGGCATTTGGGTTAATTGTACTATTTATCAGTTGTTCTATAGTATTATTGATATGATTTAATATGATATGAAATATCCCTAAAATATGTTATGTGTTTACTCAATGAAAGTAAAGTCCCTTAAGGAAAAATGTTGGAAACCACTGTACATGGTCTAGCCAAAGTACTGCTTAGTTTAACCCAGTCTTATTTTCGGACTGTTGTACATCTGAAATGAACAAGTCTGAAAAAGTTTTAAGCTACTCCATCATTATCAGTGGCTGACTTTTTCAATCTCACACAGAATTATACATAAATTCATGAAATACAGGATTGGAGGAACTGAAGCTCTGTGGCTTTTCATTCCTGTCAAGAGAAGGAATTTATTTATATTCTCTCAATAATTAAAGTTTAAATAAGGCAAAATACTTATTCCATCAACGTTATTACTCTGCAACGTAGCCGCACTCATGATAAATTTTCCTCTCTGCCACCCTGCTGTTAAACACGGATGAGCATCTGTCATGTTAAGTAGTGATCATGGCTGTGTGCACAATCATTATCTTCTCATTGGGATCTATGTAGCTGGAGAACATTACAGAGCGTGTACACTGCTGAGAGCGGGCATGGTGTGTTCACTCGGGCGTGGAAAACAAAAAATGTGACCAGTGAGTTCAACTGTGTCGGTTCTTGAAACTGCAAGAATTTTATGCAAATCAATTAGAAAACCACAAGGCGCAAGCTGAGCTTTTTATTCGTTTAAAATATCACAAGCTCAGATTTTCATTTCTGACAGATGATGCAACAGAAAGCTGGAAACATGTCATTCTCAGTGGACTGGTTTTGATATTGTAATAAAACTTGACCTCTGGAGAACGGCTCTACCATCACTGATCTGCAGGAAGAGAGGGAAAATTAAAGCAGCAGAGCAATTAAACACTTGAGTGTGGTTTTTATTTTCTGATTTTGACTGAAGCAGCATAACAAATATGAACACCACAGACTGTGTGCCATTGGATGTGATCCTTGCAGACGGGCCACAAAATCCCACAGCCAGATTTTCACTGTGATAAAACGATCACTTCTGCCAGCATCTTTGGCAGAAAAGTAGCCAGTTGGATGCAGTTCTGAAATGTTATTTAGCTACTTACCAAAAAAAAGTTGTTAAACCGTTGAGTCAAGAAGCCATGACGGCTTGTGGAGGCAAGAAATTAATTTATAGGTCCACTGTGATTGCTAAAAGTTGATTGATTGTACTTACATATCATAAATACAAAAAAATGATAGTACATACAGTATATTATCAGACTTCTGGCAGAATATGCAGCAGTAAACTCTCACTGCAGCCAAATGGTCACATGATGATTAAATACTTAGGAGAGAAAGAGTGTTTGTTTAACAGAAAATTATGTTGGTTTCTTTTTCAGACTTTTCTCTGAGGCCGGAGACACACTTGCTTTAACTACACTTTTGCTTGGCATCATGGTTGCCAGGCAACCATGGGTTGCGTGTGGATGTATAAAGGAAGTGCAGCTAAATGCAGCCAAGTGGCTCACTTCTGGTATAGCACTCTGCTAACTTGAATAGGGATTAAATTATTTAATTGTGTGGCTCTTCTAGACTTTCCAAATGTTATCGAACAGAATGGATCAAATCCCGATAGAGAAACAAGTCTTTGTTTTTATGATTAATACATGTCCCTTTTTTCAAGTGTAAGTGGATGGGAAAAAGTCTTTTTAGGCCCAATGGCACCATATGACAGAACCAGAAAGTGCAGTTCCACTTTCGACCACTATGTAAAATTGTTTTTTTACATTAGAATGGCCATGACGGTCATTTTGACCATTTTCATATCTATATGTCATATAACTCTGTTGAATTAAAAATTACAGTTCTGCTGGTCCCTGACCTTTCCTAAAATGTCTGTTTTTTCTTTTAAAATGTTACAAATTGGACAAAAGGCGAAGTAATCTATTTTGACCACAGGCAGTCATTATGATTGCTCAGATTTCGCCGCTGTTAATGCCCGGTGCTGTTCCTGCGGGCTTAATCCTGTGTCAGTTTGGAGTGTTGGTTGTCACATCCTCTGAAATTAAAAATTACCAAACTTCCCCCTTTTGGAAACTGTTTTTTGTGTGTCCCATTTTTGACATTCTGTGTTGTCCTCTCTAAATATAGATGTATTTGTGGGTCTGTGAACTTTGCACAGGTGAAACTTTTTCTCAGCAGCACGTTGATGAGTTTGAGTCGCTGTTGTGGATTATTGATCCATTGATCACGTCAGAGCTGATCTGATCAGATCAATGGCTGTTGCATAGGCGAGTGAAAGCAAACTTTTAGACAGAGCACAATGATTTGTAAAGTTTCACTCTGACTGCTCCTGGCATGCTACTGCTCCATCCTTGCCAAAAGTACACTCTGCACTCCGAGACTGTGGTGCAATCAATAATCAAATGATGTATCTATTACAAAAGCGTTCTTATGAATTGTTCAGCTCCAAAATATAAAATCAATGAGGCAGCACGTGTTTTAACTGTGGCGTGCCGCCACAAAAAAATGAATGTGTTGGAAACTCTGCTTTAGGTTGATGATATGGAACATTGATTTCACTTCAGTTGAATTCTTGATCACTGATTCAGTTCCAGATCAACTGATCATTAACACTCTTATAGTAACCTTCTCAAGGGCTGACATATTTTGTCAGTCTGTGTTTACTGCGACCAGGGAGCCTTTTTTTATAAGATGAAGAACAATCACTTCCTTTTGTTGCAGTGAGTCTTGCAACACAAATATTTATACTTCAGTTTTTTGTTATTTCACGTTTCTCAGCATTATACGGCTCGCAGAGAACAGTTGTTTCACTCAGCAATGTGAAGAGAGTAATGGTCCTGAAATCAGAACAACAGGGGTTTATTTTAGGAGAATTACAACCCTCACTGAAAATACTCCACAAAAGAAACAAAAAAGAAATGTTTTACAACTCTGACATGCACCCTGGGGTCACTAGAACTGTTTCTTATAGTGTAAAAAAAAACATCAATTAGGTTATGTATCAAATTATCAGTAATTATCCATCCATCCATCCATCCATCCATCCATCCATCCATCATCTGTGATGCAGTGTGTGTCTGCCACAGCTTATCAAGTCTCACAGAGCTCGGGCTATGCTAATGTGCTGCTCGCGCTGTCATAAACAGTCTGCGTTCCCTGTTTGCATGGCTTAGCAGACAAAGAGTGATGCCCCTTTACCAACCCCTGCACATGTCTGGCATCTGTTTTCCTCAAACCTCCAGCTCAGCTTTTTGTAGTTTGTTTTCGCATCGGTGCTCACTCTTCCACCCCATATGCAGATGTTTCGACGCTGATTGTTTACGAAGTGACGAAATCCTCTCGTTCTGCTTTTCTTTAAGCTGCAGAAATGTTGTAAATCTGTTGACTTGTCCTGCAACAACCTCCCACTTGATGTGTTTTTCATTGCTGTGCTTTCACAGCAGACTGTGACCCCCATTTAGGATGAAGCCCCGCTGTCGAAAGTGCCTCATGACAAACTAGAAATACTGTAAAAAGATAACAGGAGGCTGCAGTGATAACTTTTCGCAGGGCTCAGACAGCATGATGTATTAAAGCAGCGGCATGTGGCAGGCTGGCATTTGAATATCGGCCCTGTAACATCTGCGTCAGCAAATGTCTGGCAATACATCACATTCAAATACTCCTTCTAACTCATATTGCTTTCATGCAGCCGCCTGACATATTTCATACAACAATGGAGACTCTTTTTCTTTCAAATCCCAGCTGACCTGTCCTTCGAGGAGGCGCAGTGAGACCGATATATGCTGCAACACAAAACATATAATCCTCTCCAAATTACACTCTCTATTGTTTTGAGTTTTCATATTTTTTCATTTATGGAGTGCTGCTGGCTGTCCATAGATACATACCATCTTGTTAAGTCTGTCTGTCTTTTCAGCAGCAAATACCGCATTATACTGCCTCGAAATGCTGTAATGCATTCACTGAGAAAAGTATTAGATAGAAGAAAGTACAAGAAACAATATTAATAATTCATCACAATCATGAGAGGGAAAGAGGAGAAACAAGAGGAGTAAAGTCCCAGATAAACAAACCCTCACACTGTGAATCTGAATGCAGGTTTTGTGCAAACAAGAGAGGCTCGAGACCTGCGGGCTTTGTTGCCATTGAGAGGGGCAACCGTAGCTCGCAGTGCAGGGGGGCACAAAGATCGGTTTACCACGAGATGCGCTGGTAGTTTAATCCCCTCCTCTCCTCCACTCTCCTCTCCTCTCCTCTCAATATTTAACTGTTTCTCACTTTCTGTCTCCTCTTCCCTACACCCCGTCTTCCTGCTCTCTCATCGTAGCCGCAGCACAATGATGATAAATATTTCAGTCGTGGCTTCCAAATATATTCACAGTGATTTCTCGCTTGATACAGTTTCCGTCATTTTTTAATACATCACTGAAATCCGAGATCCAGACGAGATGTTTTATGCAAGAAATACACCCGACTTATCAGCCTGAATCACAAAGTGGGGTTGCAGCACAGAAGTTTATGAAAATTAAGACCCTGAAGGTTTATAAGCTGTTTGTGGCCATACATTTCTGGTATTGCATAGAAAAGGGGTCTTTTATTGTAACTGTGATGTATGATTAGATTATATGACATGATAATATGTCAGTGTTGGCTTTATAGCTTGTTTTGCAGCCTCAACACAAAGGAAGTATATTTAACTAATAATACTATTGTTTATTAGCATCATTTTTATACAGATGCTCTGATTGATCAGCTGGTGACTGGAATCAGCAGATTTTCAGCTTGATTGGCCATGACTGGTGACTGGCCAGTCAGTCTCAACACAGATTTTTGACTTTTTTTGTTATTCCACATTTTCTTAGCATGCGTACAGTTTCCAGAAAATGGCTATACTTTTTTCTTCCAAAACCCCACCAACACTGCCAGGCTTTGAAGCCAATTTAACATAGTAACCAAACCATAATAAAAACACCTTATAGGTCCATCATTCGATGTCATTGGGCCCAAAAAGGCTTTTTTCTCCATAGATTTAATTAGACTGTGAAAGAGACATATGTTAAACAGCAGGTAAGGTTTCTGAAATACATTAACTTCTTTGTAAAAATACTGAAATAGCCCCTTTAAAATATTCATTATGTCCTTAAAGTGTTAATGCATGAACTACAGGAAGTCATTTGCAGGTCTCCTGCAGATTATAAAAAAGTTTTGAAAGGCATTGAATAATAAATCTAAAAATAAGGCCTTAATTGGCATTAAAATGTCTTTCAAAAAATGTAAAAATGCTTAGACATGGGAAATGGGATTTTTGACATTTTGACATTTTTCTGAAGTTGAATTAAGGAATTTCAAAATAACTGGCAACATATTTAATTTAATTTGATTAATTTAATTTATTTCTCGCATGAAAAAGTCATGTTTTTGTTACAATAAAAAATTGAACTAAATTGTCACTAAGCAATTGATATCAATTTTTCATTCTAAGTGGCATTAAAGAAGTCCTAAAAAGTCTTACATCTAACTTGCCTAAAACTGTAGGAACCCTGATTTACATTATTCACATGATGACTGTTTGACAGGCTTTTTGCATGATTGATATTCCAGCTTCATGGCAGCTGCAGAACAACTCACTCAGGAGAGACAGAAAGAAAGAATGAAGACAGCAGAAAGATCAGTTTACTTTGCTGATGATCAGTAGCATTGTCCCCCTGTCCTCTCTTTCTCTTTATCTCTGCATGGCTGGAGACGACAGAGCATGTTGAACAGGGAGGAGAGGACAGCTGCTGATGGAGAGGAAACAAAAGAAGCCTTCTGTCCTTCCTCTCTCCTCCTCCTCATCCTCCTCCATGCATTCACACTTTCTCCCTCTACCTCACTTGATATTTCCCCCCTCAGTTCATTATTCTCTCCCACTTTTCCCAGCCTTCTTTTTCTCCTCTTTTCGCCTCCTCCTCATACGTCCTCCAGCGTTCTCCTCTTCCCTCTATTCTTCCTGGTCTTTCAGAGCGCTCTGTTGAAATCGGATCTGTCACTGTGTCTTTGGAGACAGATGGAGTTGGGTTGCCAGGGGTTTCAACCCAGCAGAAAAGCAAAGCTGCAGTTACATCAGTTAAATCAGCTCCCATTTGAGCCATAGCCAAAGTCTGTGTGTGTGTGTGTGTGTGTGTGTGTGTGTGTGTGTGTGAGAGAGAGAGAGAGACAGAGAGAGAGAGAGAGAGTGGGCAGTGTGTCATTTGGTGAATGTGGCTTTGAGAGGCTCTCTGCCTGTCTGTAGGTGGGTTTACATTCCAGTTTACATCCAACTGTGATGGCAACAAATGAGAAAAGTGGAAAAGAAACTTAAATAATATAAAGCTAACAAAATTACTTTTCAAGCTTCTTTGAGTGCAGAGTTTTCTACATATCTGAAATAAGAATCAATGCATTATGTATGCTTTGACATTTTTTCTGCTGCAAAAGCTAGACTGAACAGGTGATACCAGTACTAGCAGATTATTTAATTCGATACTTTTATTGTACCTCATTCATTGACAGTCATGTGAACTGAAGCATCCAGTTGCCACCAGATGCAAAAGCGTGTAGTATAGCCATACTTTTGAACATTTAAATGGCATCTCAGCACGTTAACCTGCCAAATCCATCAGATACACCACGCTAGACTTTACCACACCACAGATTTCATGGGTTGCGGCTGCTGTGGTTGAGGGCCAATCACACGTCACATGACATCAAAGAGCGCTTGTGTGGTTGGCTGTGAGTAAAACCATACATAGTCTTTTTTCCGGATGTGGGTACAAAAAGGATCAAATACTGGTATTGTTTTGAAATTTTGAAACTGTATTGATCGATACCTTAAGGACGTGGTTATAGTACAAGTTATATCACATGATTTGTGAATGACTTATGTATTCAGTTGCCAATTTATCAGGTACATCTAGCTAAAACAAATGCAGCCTATACAACACGTTCTTACTCCGAACTCGTCGCAGTGATCTTCCATGTCAACCTATGACGTCTTAGGTACCCTTGCTGCGTCAACCTATGATGTTCCAGGATGCCGCTACGGTGGTCAACAAATGCACGTGTGGCGGGATGACGTCATGGTGGGGTGACGCAGCCTGTTATCGTTTTGTCAACAAATGCACGTGCGGTGGGATGAAGCTGATAATTAGGTTTAGGCAAAAGAGGCAAATGGTAAAGTGTATAAGAAAAAAAAAAAAAAAACACACACACACACACACACACACACACACGGGATGTCAACTCTGGACTCCTGCACTAAAGTCGGTTGCATGTGGGAGCCATCCACCTCCCAACCCACCCGCCCTATGAGCGCATTCGTGCACCTTATATTGCGTGGTTAGCGGGAGCGTTACTGCCTGACACTGTCCTCCAGCGTTTCAGCTGCACGCGACCAGTTTCGACCAACCACGCTATCATCTGATGTGTCCGTATGTGAACGTAGAAGGTGGCGTTTGGCATCACATTCCTACCTGGAAGGTCACTGACCAACTGTCACCATGTGACGAGTTCGGAGTGAGAACGGATTGGCCTAGACCTGGGCCTTTGACAGTCAGTGACCCCTAGGGGGTTATCCATGAATCCTTGTGTAATCATGTGGGCTAGGAAATGCTAAATCATTGTCTTCACTGTCCTCTTTTCACATACCAGCCAATTAGCTGTATTATTACTCCAAAGTATATGGACATTCTTGTTGGCCACAATGGGTTTTGAAACTTTTCGAAAAAGAGACTCAGAAACCACTGGTGTAAGTGCAGAGGGCGAGGCTAACACACTTAGCCAAGCTATAACTGCTGAATACTTAATAACTACAGGCGAGAGTGAATGAGAGGAGACCCGAAATATATTCAGAGAATAATCTCAAGTGAAACCCAATTTATACAATATATGTAGCAGGGGGTCCCAGCTCCTTCTCTCTTTGACCTAAAGGTTCTTTGGCCTGAAATTCAGTGAAGACCTCTTGTCTAATACGACAGTCCTACAATAAATCCTCCCTTCATGAACCTTATAAACTAGAAATATATTTCTTCCAGCTCCACAAAGCAGTCAGAAGATAAATAAATCTTTAAAAATGATGGAAATCAAGAGCAGCAAGAATCTAACAATCACAAATAATTAGTTTTAGGTAGGTGGAATTCGGTGGGTGTTTGCTCAGTTGTAATTATTCCCTATCGTTAATGCTAAATAATAATTAGTTCTTGGAAGACGTTCCCTTTTCCATTAATTGAGGAAGCCAATTTTTTTTCATGTCAGAGCGGCTGAAACATCTCATTTGTCGTTACATTTCAAATGTTTGTGAAGAATGATTCATTACTTTGGTGCAAATAGAACTCTCTCGCTCTTTACTCGAGACCGCATTCTCTTTTATGGCTGCTTGCACATTCATTATCTTTTTATTGCTGTATTCTTCCTTTTTCTAAAAAGCGGTGTAGAGGCTCGTCCCATTAGATCGCCCCACCATGTTTTCAATTTAGGATTTTGTTCTGTTGAATCAGTGATTGTTGTTGTTTTCGGGGCACTACATACAAGAACAAGAGGTGAAAAGAGCTAATTTGTTATGAAGGCTATGATATATTGTTATTGAGCCGTTCGCTCTGTGTTTCTGTGTGTGTGTGTGTGTGTGTGTGTATATATATATATTTATACGTATCTGTAATTGAATTGGCTAAGGTGTGTGCTTTGTCAAAGCTGAAAGGAATCACACCTGGTTGTCTGTTCTTGTTCCTATAGATAGATATCATCATCGGCTGCATGCTCACACACATACAAACACTCACACACATACAAACACTCACACACACACACACACATACACAAGCCTTGATGTGTGTGCGTGGTGCTCTTTTTGTTGTCTTCCATATTGTTGTGCTCTCCATTGTTCATTTGCAGGATATAGAAACAGCTGCTAGAAAAATAGAAATGATGATTTTCAGGACAGAAAAAAGGGGTTTGGAAGAGAAAAGACATGTATCAGTTTTATTTTTCAGACAAACAACAGAGTTTACTGTAACATTTGAATATAAATGCAAAACCACTGCAAACCCAACTCTAAAAATGCTCTGAGGTCAAATGCAAATGGTTTTTAACAGCAGCTGCTGAGTGCTGATTTAAACTACAGCTTGATGCATGAATCATTAACGTTTGCAGGTAAGCTGCAGCTACTGAATAAGAGATTCAGAATAAGAGCATGTTTTGTGTGAGAAGTCCGCTTTATAAATGGAGAGAGGAGAGACCTCAGGTGTGGGGGAGTCCGTAGCAGCCTGTCAGAGCCTGCCGGCTGGGTTGCCATCCCCAGCTGGAGAGATTGAGAGCATCCCTCTCTCTGTTTGGCTCCGTCTCTGTCTCTCTTACAGGCTGCACTTCCCTTCATACCTCAGGGTGTTTTCTGCTGGTTTATCTCACTGTGTCTTCCAGTTTGTCTTACCTGCAGCTTAGCTTAATAACATTTCCTGTTGTGAGTAATTGGGATTAGGTAGTTTTTCTACATGATTCATTTAAACTCATTAGCCTCTTTGTTTCATTATGAAGGGAATTATTACCTCTTATTTTCATATTTCCTTTTTATGCACACAATGCTCTTATTACTTTAGGTACACTGACACTAGTCTGATTTTCACAACGCTTTCAAACAAAGCCAAAATCCAGCTTTTAGTGAACTTATCGGCTCTATTTCAAATTTTTTAGGTAGATTAAGAAATTCACTTTGTAATTGAAAACATTTGCATATACGATCTTAATATTGTACTATATCTCCTGTGGCTTGGATTCTCCCTCATTTGTATGTTGCTTTGGAGAAAATCGTCTACCAAAAGGAAATAGCTGTAGTTTAAGTGAAGCCACCCACATTATGAGCTCGGGTCAACAAATGCAGCTCAGCAAACTTATGCATCAGTATCCAACCATCATCTTGGTCTGTGTAGGCAATCACCTGCTAAGATAAACTGCAGGTCTGTCTGTCCCACCAAATGATGTTGTTACAACTAATAAACCCCTCTTTCAAGATGTCCTTACAGATTTTCACTTTAGCTTAAACAAAGATTATTTGCAAAATGACTCCATCGCTTACTTGTTCACCGCCCCAAATAATACAGATACTTAAAGGTATTCAGGGACAGCATCAAATGTATGTCAAATGCATATTGGCAAAGCTCAGAGTCAAACACATAATCGCTGAACATCGCTAAAACTAAAGGAAAAAAAGACTTGAAGCACAAAGACTCACTAAGGGCCTTTATATGCTCTATGTAGCGTTCTTGATTGTTTCTCTTGTGTAGACACTTTGGTACTCTATTACCTCAAGAAATGCCTCTTCCACACCTTTGAACTTGCTTTTCTGGAGCCAAGAAATCTGTGATTTTGTGGTCAAGGCATTATTGGTAGTTATTGGTTTGAGGGCATAGAGCAATAGTGAGAGAAGAGGGAGATAAAGAGAGGAGGGAGTCACTGCCGAGCCACAACCCAAAGCGCAAAAAGCAAGTTTATTAAAAAGCAAAGCCAGTGCTGCTACAACAACACCAACTGTTCCTGTTCCCTTTTGTATAACATTAGGGGAAGATCTAAAGGTCAGATGTTAAAGATCAAAGTAAGTGCTCTACAGATATTGAGCATTGTATAATTCTCAATATATACCTTAAGTGTCTGGTGTACGGGGCGACCTCGAGCTCACCTGGTAGAGTGAGCGCCCTATATACACTGTGGCCTTTGCACATGCCCTTATTCTATTCTAACGTTCCCACATTTTCTATTTACTGCAAAAAAATGCCACAAAAAATAAATCTAAAAGAGTACCTGGTGTCTGTAACATCAGTGTTTTTGCAAGTTTCTTAACCAGTGGGAAAATTTCCGCACCATGGCATCCCTAATGTCACCTTGATGCATCTCTGGCATCAGAACTCACATGCAATGTTTGAGAAGCTGCTGCTCTGCTACAATGCTACATAAATGCTTCTGTACTGCTATTTCTCCTACAAACCATTGTATATTAATAACAATAATTCACAGCACAGTTAATGCAATCATTTTTGTGTGTTACTCAGACAACTCTAATGTATTTTTTTACATCTGTTTTGCCGTGAAGACTCATCTGTGACTCTGTGTGGCTCCTAATTTTGGTCACACACTGCTGAGCTAAAGTAGGCTCTGTCGTATCAAGCTGCTTTTGATTCATGGTGCTGCTGCTGCTACAGCAGCTATGAGTTTGAGACAGGAATGGATAACTTCAGTTGAAGTTTTTCTTTGCTTGTTCCCCTAATTGAGCTCAGTAACAATAAAAAGCCATATGGTGCAGAGCTGAAAACACTCTAACTGTTCATATCTTGTTGCTGCAAAGACTCAAATGAAATCGTATAGCCTTCTCTTTACCCTCACAGTCATGAAGTCATTTTACACCCCATATGATTACAACAGAGTGCACAATCGTTAAACAATGAGCCACTTTGTAAGCACTTTTAGGGGTCAAATTAAACTGTTTTTTTGTTTCAGTGATGATTTAATGAACTCAATTTCAGGATTTAGACACATTTTTAATGAGGATCGGGTTTTTTTATGCTTTCTCACACAGTTCGTCTTTATGCAAAGTCTTGTCTGTTTCTTTGTGTGTTTAGAAAGTCATCTATGCTTTTATATCCATCCTCCTCGATTACTACTCCTTATGTTTCACTCATCCTCCTCTATCCATCCCGTCTTCTAGATCAGAAAGCTCTTGCAAAGCTTTCAACAAGATTCAAAATGAGAAATATTACTCTGATAATTGCATCCCTCCACTGGCACCCTGCTACTGTAGCTCTATAGATCCTCTCACCAAAAACTTTTCAGTAGCTGCCCCAAACTACTGAATTCCCTTCCTCTCCCATTTGATCTTCTCTCTATCGACACTTTTGAATTCAACTTGAATTGTATTTGTGTTAATTTGCCCCTCTATTTGTCCAACTTCATCTTTGTACCGTGGCATGGCTTTGAGTTAATTTCTTTCAAGAACCGGGGTGTGTGTTTCTGATCATGTGTGTTTAGCATTTGCGTCCGCACACAGTCAGACGTATTTGGATAGCCTTTAATGGTGATGGACAGAAGAAAGAAATTCCAGTGAGAAAAGAAGGAAAGGAGATTAAAGCAGAGGAAGATCAAGACAGACGTGAACAGAGGGACACTGATACGCTGACACTGATACTCTCAGATGGGTTTATGTGCATCTGCATGTGTGTGTGTAGGTGTCAGACACATGCAAATACACACATGCATGCGAGAAGTGTCAAAGTACAGCCTTCAGAAATGTCAAATGTCAGATTCAGTTCAGAGAAATGCGTGCTTGACATGAACCGCTCCCCATAAGAGTGTTTCATTTTTCCTTCTCTGTTTGAACCCAAGGATAAAAAAAATCCTTCTAGGTCAAGAAGAGGCGATTCACTCTGATAAATTTGTGTTTGTATGATGAACAGTTCATCCAGTCATCCACATTAATATCTTAGTATTGCTCGGATTTTGAGATCTGATTTATGAGATAAAATAACCCAGTATGCCCTTAATTAGCTCATGTGCATCGTACCTAAATGTTCAGGGACAAATTCTCCCACAAATGTTAGCTGAAACCAAAATTTAGCAAGATCTCCTTAGACTTTGTTACCCAACTGTTTCTCAAAATGTGTTTGTGTTTTTTTTTTAAGACTTTTGTTGGCTTTTTGCCTTTATTTTGATAAGTGTAAAAGGGTGAGTGAGAGGGTTGCAGGTTGGAGTTGAACCCAGGGCCGCTGCAGCAAGGACACATCTTTTTACTATTATCGGTGGAAATAGAGAACAGATTCCAAATATTCTGCCTGCTTATGTTTCCTGAATAAGCAGGGCAAATATTCTGTTATAACATCATCAGCGCCACGCAGTTTTTCATTCCGTTTTTCTTATATTTTCAGTTGTATTGAAGCTGGAAACCCGTGCAGGGCTACTTTTTTTCCACACAGAAAATTGGTCAGGTATCAAAAAAGAATTAATAAAGAATCGAATTAGCAAGCAGAATCGATAATAGCATCAGGATCAGTAAAAAAAAATTAAATTCCCATTCCTATCTTTTATATGCACCGGGACTTTTTTTTTTTTTTGCAACCAATGAATTTGCCCCCTGCTGGCCATTAGAAAGAATACAGATTCAAGGCAATTCAAATTCAGACCAACAGGCTGCGTCCACCTCTTTTACACAGTTTATGACTCTGACGGCATCGTGACCTTGGAGTCTTTAGGGGTTTGGTTACGACCGATTCAGGATCTTCTGAGAATAGCATTTGTGATGTGTGTGTGTGTCTGTCAGCATCTGTGTGTGTCTGTGTTAGTGTTATGTGCCAACTTCCACATCAGGGTGCCAGCTGGACAGTGGCAGTGAGACCTGTAGCTGTACTGCCAAAAACACTGACACACATGCTTTCACTCACACACACACACACACACACACACACACACAGCGCCACATGCTGGCATGCTAGTGTCGACTCGACTGCCAGTCATGCAGATTTGATATCATGTAATAGGGGGAACAGGCCAAATCATGCCAAAACAGCATCTAGGGAAATACACACACGTTTGGATGGTTGGTAGAGCCAGTACACAGCACAGCCTTACTGTCCCTAGATTACTCGGAATAGATTAATTCCAGATTAATAGGATGATGTTAATCAACTGGTAATAATTAGTATGCATTATGGAACTGAGACACAACTACAGGATATCTGATGTGTTTGAAACAAATAAAGTTCTTAAAAAAAAAAAATCCTTATTGGGTCCCAAATTGGGTTTATTTTGACAATGAAATGTCCTTATAACCTTTTTTATTGGAGTTCGGTCAGAACCATCAGACCTGGAGCAAGCACTTCCAGTACTGTCAGCAAAAGCAGAAATAATGTTCCCAGGGTCCTGTCTTCCTCAGGTCAATGTCCTGTTAATATAACTAATTAAGGAGAGCTTTTAAAGGGTTTTATGTTCTCAGCAATATTCTGCCCCTGGTCCAGTGTTCAATGTATGTTTCTCAGGGTTGATACGTTAGAGTCACCACCCACAGTTCATAGCCTACTGAGCTTATACTCTTGAAACCTAAGCACTCAAATTTGCAGGCAAGACACTTTTGTGGACGTTATCGATTTCTCAGCAGAGGCTGAACACATTTATACCATTCAAACTGCATTTGAAATGTTCATCTCCCTTTGTTTTTCTGCAGTTTGAACTGTGAAACTTGACCCTACAAATTTCTTACAATGTTAGTTTATATCTAGAGACATAGTACCCTGGGAATGGGAACGACCCCGCCAAAGTAGCTAGGAAGCTCATGATATCATAATAGGCATGTTTTCATTTTAAGCAAAAACTTTTTAAATTTAAATTAATTAATCATTTTTCATTGGTTAATCTAATTGGTTAATAAAATAAATTATTTAATTTAAAATATCATTAGAATTTATTGTAATATACTACTGGCAAGTACTGCATAGGTGTTTTGTTATATAAAAAAAAAAAAAAAAAATTCTGTCCATCCTCCCTGCTGATTTCCATAAAACCTTTCAAGGTATGACCGTAAAAGAAGTATAAAATTGTATTCTCTGTAGTATTACAGACAGGGTTTCCCACATATTCATTTATTTGTGGTGGCTGGCCACAATATCAACAACTGGTGCCACATATTGATTTTCAGTTTTTAGTGCTGAACTGTTTACCAGGAGCGCTGTTAGAATACATACACAGTTCAATTATTTATTGCACCACGCTCATGGAGTGGAAAGTGTACTCTGGGTACAGACGGAGCAGTAAAACGCCAGGCAAAGAGAAAGTGAAACTTAAGTGTTTATTCTGCTTGGTCTACAAGTTTGCTTTCTCTCACTCTGCAGCAGCTGATCCTCTCATCCACTCGCACAGGAAAAAAAAAAAACACTCACCACCAAATACAATATGAGGACAAACACATAAAATAATTGAGATCCAAAGTGTTACAAAGAATAAAATGATTAAAAATGACCATTAAAAGGAGTACAATAATAAATTAAAATAAACACAGTAGGACCTGAACATTAAACACAGCAGAACCTGAAAGTTTGCTGATTTCTGCGCCTGCCATTAACAATCACTACACATAGATTTTAATTCTGTGGAAAACACTGAAAAGGTCTTCAAAAGTCTAAAACTTAAGTTTCTTAACAAATAAGTGGTTTGATTATACCATAAATTAATTAATGAAGTAACTGAGGCTGATGCTCTTTATCGTTACTGGTTTATATGAAACATTATTATGAACTTTTCAGTGTGTTTTCATTGATGACAGCTGTGCTACCAAGCAAATTAGAAACCTAACAGTTACAGTAACAGTACTGCAGAGCAGTGAAAAAACACCTTTGTTTTCACCGGTGTTGTGTTGCCATGGAGTCTGTATTCATCACCCCTCTTCTTGTTTTGTTTCCTTTGTTATCTCCCTCTGTTTCTTCAGCTGTTTCATTCCCCTTCTTTTCTGTTTTTGTCTAGTTATCCTCCCTCTGCTGTCCTTTTATCTCTCAAAAAGTGCTCCCTTTATATCTCTCTCCTCTTCTATTTCTGATGTCGTCTTTGTCTCCCTTCCACACACCGTGTTTCTTGTGCCGGGATATGATGCTCTTGTTACATGCCTCCTCCATCTGTTTCATGCCCCCCACTTCCAAACCTCTTCCGTCTCAGAACATAAACACGGTGGTGAACATACTGTGCTCATGGATCAGAGCCATTAAGTGCTTTTTGCTTTGCCTGTTTGGGTAATGATCCACAACACTGGTATTGAAAAGAGCATTGAGTAGTACTTTAGGAAATGCTGATAAAATTACTCAGTGCAAGAGATGGCACCTTTTCGTTTTTTTTCCCAGAGTCCAAACTGAAGTGTTTCATGCCATAATTAGGCTACTTTCATCAGCTTGAAATTCACTCTCATTAATGAAAGTTCCTGTTATAGCTTGTTTGTGTACACACAGGTTGTTTGTCATACATAACACCCGGAAATAAAAAAAAAAAAAAATAGTCTATTTATGGCTGCAAGTCTGAACACGGGAAGAAAATATTTCAAAGGGGAAATATGATCCTTGATTTTGCCTTAATTTACTGTAAAATTTTGACAAATTTTAAGTAGTTTTCCCACATTAAATCTGCATTTCAACATTTTTCTTGAGGGATGCACCAATTGTGAAATTCTGGGCTGATATCCTCAATAACATTTGGCCAATAGCTGATATTGATGGGTTTTTGTTGTTACTGTTGCTTTATTCTCCCTTTTCATCTTTTTTTTTAAATAACTGTTTTAAAGTCATTCAGACCTTTGTTTAAACTGCATTTTTACTGCACTCCCTTTAGTTTATACTATTTATTACTATTTATGAGTATTAGTATGCAATGTCCTTTTTTAAAATTTATAATATATATATATATATATATATATATATATATATATATATATATATATATATTCTTTTTTCTAGGAAGGTAAAGCCCATTATTGGGTGCGAGAGTCTCCAAGTAGTTTTAGTTAAATATTGGCTTCTTTTCAAATACTTTTTTATAAAATACTCTTTTCGATTACTTGTAATGTCTGAGTTGATTGTTTTGCAGGTTATTTGATGTAGAGATGCACCAGTTTTGAAACTTTGGGCCAGTCCTAATAATTAAAATAAATTCTGCCAATACCAGTGTTTTTATGATTTTTGTTTATTTTGTTTTTGTAGTTATTTATTCCTTCTCTTACAAATAGAGCTACATAAAATAACTAAACTAATTCAGCCCTTCATTACACTACCTTTGAATGAGTCCAAATTGAATCATCCACATGAATGAATTTTTTTTTACAAAAATTCCTGCCTTGAAAGCCTTTTTACTAAATATAATGTCTCTAATATATATTTTATATTGCTGTGAGAACATCAGCAAATTTCTTCTGTTTTTATTCAAATTTATCACCAAAAACGACCAAAAGATTACATGAAACACATCATGAGACGGTTATAATTTACCTCCGCTCAATACTCGTTTTTACTGTTTAGTGCTTGAATGCATCACAATGTAACCTCTGTCAGCTTTTAATTCCTTCTACTGGCTGCTAACAGGTAGCTTTAACTAGCTCTCCTCTTGCCAATGTCAACATGGATTCGTTGTTCACAATGTGGGATTCTCAGAGGACGAGTAGGCTGCGTCCTTTCGTTCCAACAGCATCCCAGGGAAGGTTTCTCTTCATCCTAAACACATTTTCTACTATCCACAGGATGATGGGATGCTTTTAGTCTCAAGCCTGGCTTTTTGCCTGTGCAAAATTGATGTTTCACAGAAAAACATCGTCCAACTTCCCCGGTGAAAGCAATCTTTTTTTGCAGATCGGCTAATGGCAGTCAACAAGGCAAATATCGTCCTATAAATCGGTGCATCCCTAAGGATTTTCTCAGTTTCTCTCAGCATAGCAACACTAAAGTCTCCTGGATAGTTTACCACAATTGTAGGTTTATTTAATGGCCATTTTATGTACTTAATGTCTGAGAAATTATGTTTTTTCCTGCATCAGTTTGGTTGCTGTTGCAACAGAGAAAAATGCAGGAATCAGAGCCAGATTTAAAATCCCAAAGTAACCTGATTTAAACTTATAAATGAACCGTGTTCCTGGAAAGCATGATTTTGTAGGTTCTTCTCTCAGTTAGCGGCACATGCTGCAGAATTTAAGCTTTATGAACAGATGCTTCTTACTGAAATGCACTTTGGGAGTCACGGTTGACTTCTCTCCTCATGTCTTTAATCACACAGTGTTTTCTAACACACTAACTCCTTTTTGTAATGACTAAATCGGGAGAGAGTCATGTAATCCAAACAGCCGAAGTGCTCCAAATCAGTGTCCGTCACCTAACATTGTCAGTACAGAAAATGAACACGACTTCGAAAATAAGCCTCCCACTTTGCAGCTCTATTTCTCTCTATTTCATTTCTCTTGATTTGTGGGATGTGTGTGCCATATTTTCTCTGTTGTTTGGCGTTACCTCTAAGTTGTTGTTACCTTCCAAGAAGCCTTTTGATTTCTGTTCATTTCACTGCAAGAGATGAGTACAACACTTTATTTTGTCAAGGTTATGTTACCATTCAGTCATTGAAAAATTCAGTTTGGTCAAAATTCTCTCTGTTGTGCTCTCAAGGAAACTGCAGCAATGTTTTTTTAATCAAAAAACCGACCATAACGTTCATGTTTTCTTTTTGTCATCCGGGTTTCATTTTCCCAGCAACATGGCTTGCGACAACAAAGCTGTCAGTTCACGGATGTCGCGGCATTCTTGGCAGTCGTCGGTGCTCGTGTGGTTTGTGAGCTGTGAATACACCACTGTTAACCCTTTATCTCTTCTTCTTCAGCCCACACACACACACACACACACACACTGAGTGTTATCCTTTAATACACACCCACACAAACAGATGAGTGGATGTTTTGCATGTTGAGGAGATTCCTAGATACCATTAATCCTCTGATCCAGTTAATTCACACGAACACTCACATGCAGACACAGAAACGCGCAGTTTCATAGCTGAGCCACAGCATTTGCCTCTCTCAGAGGAGAGATTCACAGTGAGGACTCTTGACTATAGAAGAGGATGACAAAAAGAGATAAACAAAGTGAAAGAAATTGTAAAAGGGGAAGAAAAACTACATTGTACACATCATTGTTTGACTTTCTTTCTCCCTTTCTTTTCATCTCTCACACACATTTTCCTCCCTTATTCCCTCCTTCCATCAAATCTCTTTTTTTACCTCTTCTCTTTCTCCTTTTCTGTGGAAGAATAGCAATTACAGTCCACAGTTGGTAGAGGCACTTGTAAATGATTGAAAGCGAGAGAAAAAGAGGAGAAAAGGAGAGTGGACGGGCTATTAAGATTCAAAGAGCTGAAAGTCTCTATTGTCACGGAGTCTGTGTCAGTGGGAGGCAAGAGGAGAGGAACAATCTCTCCCTCCCGCTTTCTTTTCCTCTCCTTTCACTTCCTTTTCTCTATTTTTTTCCCATTTATTCACTTTCTTCGACTCTCATCTCTCCCCTCATCCTGAAGCCAAAGAACCAAACCCAATTATAAACTCTCTCTGTGAAATCTGACCCTGGCACTGCTTCAGTTGTCACTTAAGTAACATAGAGGCACAGAAAGTCTCAGGACGGGCCTGCTGATTAACAACCAGCCTGTTGTGTAGCTTATGTGGTCAGATGGCGTGACCGGAAACACCAGTGACTCTGTGGCTTTAGGGGAAAAAGAAAGTTTTTCTTTTTCTTTTTATTCAGAGATGGTTTTAATTCACACATCTGCAATTAAAATTCCATCATTTGTTTATTTTCAATGTGCAATTATCCTTTGTGTCAACTGCAATAATATGTGCAATATTTCGACTGCAGCCATCCTCTGTGCAATTATTCAAATGTGCAATATTCTTCCAACTCTTAAATGTGGGCCATATTAACCATGTTACACATATTGCATATGTCGTAAATATTCTATTGCTTTTCTTACACTTGTATTAATCTGTTGTACATTGTAGCAGCATACATATTTTATATTTCTAACTTCACATACAAGTTTTATACATTGTATTATAGCACAAGGCACAAAGTTTGTCCATTTTTGCACACTTTACCCACTCAGTATATTACACATATTTATGAATTTAAATATTCACATACTACTGCTAACTTTTTCTTATTACTGTATTTTATTTTTTTACACACTTACACACTTTACATACAAGTGCTACTTGTTTTTTTTATTATTGTATTTTGTATTTATATTTTTACATACTTTGTGCTGGTACATATTTCTGCTTTCTATAATTCTCTGTGCCTGGCATCAGAGGGACTGTGACAAACCATAATTTCCCCCCTGGGAACAATGAAGTATTTCTGATTTTGATTCTAATTTAATCCCAAGTAGGGACATGTGCACGAAGATGTTTGGTTGGTGTTGATTTAGCATTCTGTTGTTGTGCATGGAGATGTAATAGTAGTGAGAAGTTAAATATTTGATTGCAATCACTGAGCAAAGACATCATTTCAAAGTTTGTCTTTTTTTGCTGTTATGCATAGCACCATTTTAGACAAAGCAGTAAATACAGTATTTAAGAAGACAATGCCTTTTCTTCAGTGTAAATGTAGCCCGACGTGCACGGTCACTTCTCTTGGAGTTTTAAACCTCTGCAAGCTAATTGTGGACTTGATGACTCATGCATTGTAGCTGCTAATCAGTTTAAAAGTACTTACTTTTAAAAGGGACTCCACAGATTTAGCATTGCATTTCTGTTACAATGTTGGACTTATGATTAACCCTTTTAAACCTTGAGCGACATCACTTTTTTTGTGCTGCTTTCAGATGCCTTTCACAAGTATTTTAACCTTTGAACCGGGAGTGGATCAGTTTAGTTTCTTTCAGAAACATGAGGAAAAGAGCACTCAGCAACTTGAAATGTTCTACAAATTGCAAGATATTAATACATTTAGAAATATTTATATATATTTGCCCCCTCCCCATGTTTTTGAAAGAAATTAAGCCATATTGTTCAGGTTTCAAAGGGTTACCAGGCACAAAGCATCAAAATCAATGCAGCTGAACCACAGTTATGAATCCAATATCTCAGGAATGTGGCACAAACATTCACTTGTACTCAATGATGAACTGATTACATTGCACTGGTCATAGGTTAAAGGTCAAGGTCACGCTGATCTCATCCGTCGCATTATCGTTAACACAGAATCTCAAGAACACCTTGAAGACATGTCTTCAAATTTGGCAAAAAAGTCCACTTGGACTCAAGAATAAAGTTATTAGAATTTAGTAGTCAAAGGTCAAGGGCACTTTGACCTTGCAAAATATGTTTTGGGCTATAACTCAAGGTGATTAAATGTCACACAAATGCCAAATAATGCCAAATGATGAAGTGATGATATTTTATGGTGGGACTCGATATCGGCAGATAATCAAAATCAAATGACTTGGCTCATGATCGGGGGCAAAAAAAAAAACTTCTCCACTATTAATGATACCTCACTGGCTGAATTTTAAACAAAAAAGGGCTCAAATGAAGTAGGAACGTCATATGTTGTTATTTTATGACAATATTATTAAGTAATGAATTGGAAAATGTCTTCCAATATAAAACTGAAAAAAAAAAACTGCCATTTTGTAATTGGAACAGATTAGTAATAGGAATTAGAGATTATCACTGATCCATGATTGTGCACAAAATCCAATGCATGCAAACCTTCCTAAATCAGGGTTGTATTAATTGACATCAAGTAAGAGTCCCTATCAGGAAGGGAGTTAAGCATTATGAGACTCATCCCAAAAAGTGGTCGTCCCAAACAGAGAGAGAACATCAGCAGTGGGAGCAGCTTGACACTCCACCAGTTAACGTTCACTTCACAGTTCACACACTTCACACTTCACGGTCTCACCTCAAAAAACACATTTTTCTCCTGCAATGATTGACACACACACCCAGTATCTGCGGGGCTAAACCCAAACAGATTAGACTGAATATAATTTGGTCCTACTTATGTGTCGGGTGGAGTCTTAGTTACCAGTAACCTTTAAAACTTCTACACGTGGATCTCAGGTTCAGAGCCACTGGTCTGGTGGAGAGTGTGTGTGATAGGAAGGGAGGAAGAGGTGTGAATGTTGTCTTTAATATTTCAGTGGTCTTTCAGCTTTGATATATGAATCATGTGGTGAGAAGGGCAGAACAAATCAAACAAACTGAGACAGGAAGAGAGAGAAACCGAAGCAAAGAGCAACACGATCTGAGGATGGATGCCGCGTCACACAAAAACCCTCAAAACCAACAAAACACTCGAATGCTCCCATTTTTCTACTATTTCTGTTTCTACATTGTCAAGCTTGACCCAGGCTGAATCACAGCCTCAAACAGGCTGAGTCGCTCTCTGTGTGTGTGTGTGTGTGTGCGTGCGTGCGTGTGAGTGTGTGTGTGTTTAGAGTGCTTCCTGCCTCAGGTCTGCTCTCAGTGTGTGTTGGTATATGTGCTACTAACCTAATAGCTCAGAGATTTGGTTCATTATTATTGTGTGGTTGTGCGTGTGTGTGTGTGTGTGTGCACGTATGTGTGTGTGTGTGGTGTATATTTGCAGACAAAGCAGTGATGTATCCCCCAAAGTATAGTGGGTGTCTCAGATGGAGCGTTCAAGCAGCGTGATTATAATGTATTACTGTAATATCACCACAAAGATAAGCATGAGATATATTGTGTACGTGTGTGCGTGCGTGCACGCACGCGAGAGAGAGAGAGCGAGAGAGAGATAATTGCACCACTATCACACACATTAGAAGTCTCATTTATCAATTCATTCTCCACCAACATTAGCTCAAACCCAAACCCTTACATGCACAAATACATGCACATTTCCTGCTCGTGTCTCTTTACACACACACACACACACACACTTTCTTTGTATTATTCATGTCTTCTGTGTCGGTAAAACAGGATGATGTCAGTGTTTATTTAAAATGGTTCCTCACCTCACGTCACCAGACTATTTGGAAGCTTTCTGACCTGCCTGTCACCATCTTTTTAAATCACAACAACATGCGTGCGAGTTGAGCTTTACCAACCATTCCCACTTTCCTGTTTGTGTACGGATTAAACAAAGATATGTGTTACTTGAGCTGTAGGTTGCATATACAGAGCCAGTATAGCCATTCCCCTGTGCCTCCAGTCTTTGTGCTAAGCTAAGCTCCCTGCTTTATCTCTACTCTGAGCGCACAGACATGAGAGTTGTATCAGTCTTATTATTTAAACTCTTGGCAAGAAATTGAATAAGTCTATTCCCCTAAATGTTGAACTAATCTTTTAAAATGACCGATTTTTTGACATAACCCTCACCGATGAGACAAATGTTGAAGCACTGTAAGTATGTTGTGCCTTTAAACCCAAAACGAATTTTCACCTCATGTAGTTCACTCGAATACAACTGCTGCTTAAAACATTTGAACCCGCATGGATGCATATTTGTATCCTATTGCATTGCCTGGCAAAATTTGCATCAGTCTTTGTATTGACTTTGTATAAAATTGCACCATACAAAAAATTACAATTGCATTGATGCATGGTCATCAGTTTGATTCATTTGGGCCATGCAGTTATCAGTGCAGTCATGTTGCTGCATACTTGTGTGGATAGAAGCTTCTCTAAAAGCCAAGTTTTTAACTCTCAACACTAAATACAGAACTCAGTGATTCCAGAAAACACTGTGTTTTATACTGTGCAGCTACTGGCTGAACACACAGTGATATTATAGTGAGGAAGCCGTGCATGCCGCAGAGAAACGGTGCACTTAAAACACACAATGCTCTCATCGCCTTGTACTTGATTCACAACTTGCCCTAAATAAAACTCTAAACTGGGTTATTTGTTTAAAATCAAAATATACAGTGTATTTCACATGTGACTTGTATAGAGGAAGTGCTGCCCTATTTACCAGGTCCCCTTTAATTATCCACATTTTAGTGTCAATAAACAACACAACTTGTGATCTAAAAATAGCATCTTTATGTGCTTGTATTTTTTTGTTATTTTGTCTTTTTGGCTGCCTGAGTGCTAACTAGCATTATTCTGAGACAAGATGAAAACACCATGTTCCACTTACTGTCTCATTAGTGTGAGGGAGGAAGAGGAAAAAAGAGCAGTGAAAGGATGCAGGGTGATGGGCAGAGGTGTTTGGGAGAAGAACTATTGGGACAATTTGCATTCAGCTCTTGTGGGTATGATAAAGAGGTGTGTTATGAACATGTAACCTTGTTGGCATCGATCATGCTGCTCGGCTGGGCAGCGTTGATTGGAGGAGACCTCTCAACACATAGCTCATACGTCAATGCTAAGTGGATTATTAAGTCATGTACCTGTAAAGGCCACTCTCTCTTCACTACAGTTCTCTGCACTCATACCCTTATCATGCAACACAACGCATACATTATCTGTACAAAGGATGTCAACATTTGATCGGTTAACTGCCAAGAATATTTTTCACTGTTATGCATGTTAGTCTGTATCATTGTGCTACTCTGCTACTTTATAATTCAACATGCTGAATCAGCCAAAAAGGGCTGTAACTGGTGTGGGGAGTAACTAGTTACAGTAATTAAATTACAAAATAAATTTAATTGTCACAGGTTATTGAGAAAAAATATGTAATTAAAATACAGTATTTATCAAAATGTTGGTGATTACAAAGGGGTTACATATAAAAAATATTTTCGGTAAAAAGTCTGTATGTTGAATAAAACATTAATTCTGTTGCTTTACCTGCATTACCTTGTCGAAATGCCTTCTCTTTGCATGTTTTTGGACAATACGGGTCAGCAAGGCCATTGAGACAAATTTGTATGCAACATTTATGCACTTATGTTTTTAGGTCCTTTAAGCTTTACTGTCCTGTTTAAAACAACTGTCAGAAAAATCAATCAAAAGGAATCAAATGCAATATGGAATTGATGAAAATATTTTAAAAAGCTACATAACTTATCACATTTTTAACAGGAAAACTAGTAATCTGTAACCTTTCCAACACTGATGATCTTCTATAAATTTTGCACGACAAATATCAAACAATGTGCTTTTTTTTCTTTAAACACAAGATGCTCTGATATGAGCGAATTAGTTATTAGTCTGATGCTTGATTTGAGGAAAAACATGCACTAATGAGTGACATTTTGCCACAAGAAGAGTGCTCAAAGTCTGGTTTGTTAAAATGAGGCTTATGGTTGCAGGACTGCAGGATCCCAAACAGCAAAGCTTGCTCATATATTTTAATGATGCTAGCTGGACGATGGGCTGTATTTATTGTGCCGCCCAGAGATTTAAAGCCAGCCCTTCTTTTTAAAATGAGTCTGAGCCCGCAATCTCTTGCCCACAAGACTAGATAGCATTTGATCCGTCAGTACTCAAAGGAACGATGGATAGATTTGTGGTGATATAGCATATGGTGTGGCTTCATCACTGAGCAGCGTAATTACCTTTCGTGTTGTGTTTACACTGACTGACTTCAAAGTCTTTGTTTATTTTGTAGGAATATATGTTTTCCAGAGCCTGTGCATCTTATTAAATGCTGCATTATGCAGTGCATATCCCTTGAAACCATATTTTCTGCACACATTGCTTTGATACACGTGCATTATTGCTTTGAAGCTAAAAGCTTGCTCTCCTCTGTCCCTCACTCCCTACATCCCTCGCTCCCTCTCTTGCTCTCTTTCTCATCTGTTTTCCACTTTACCCTGTGCTTTCTCTGTTATCCTCTTCATCTCACTAACTCTTCCCTCTTTCCTTGTTTCCTCAGTCGGCCGTTTGTTGATCGAGTTCAGCTCCCAGATGACGATGGAACGAGTGCAGAAAGAAAACCCCAACGTGACGGAGGGAGGCCGCTACACGCCTCCTGACTGTCGGCCGAGATGGAAGGTCTGTATATACTGTATATCTCTGTCTCCCTGTATTTTACATACTTAAATAAGTATTTTGCTGATATAGCAGGGTCTTCACATGTCTATGAAATAAAAAGATGCATATATTTTTTAAAATTGGTGCTACATAACCAGAGAAAACTGAGAAAAAGGCGACTTTTGCTCAAGAGGGAGAAAACCTACAACTACCAGAATCCACGGCACCACACTAGACTAATACATGCTCCCGCTGGTAGGTGATGTAACGCGTCTCCCACCGTTATAGCAGCCGCTGGCAAGAAACAGTCTTGTAATACCATTTAACAGTAAGCTAAAACATGTTTCTGAAAACATTTGAAGTGAAAAATATTAAACGCAATAGCAAAATCTTGGTTTTTATTCAATTAGTGGTGCTTTGTTTTACTGTTTTGATACAAAGCTGGTTGAAAATCAGCAAAGTGTCCCTTTAAAAGGGACAGCGCCACCTGAAATCCAAAAAAAAATTTCTCCTTTCAGGTGTTGTGCTGTTTATCAGTCTAGATTATTTTGGTGTGAGTTGGAGATATAGCTATAGTGATGTCTGCCTTATCTTGAAAATAATGGAACTGGATGCCACTCAGCAGTCAATACTTTATTTATATGGTGATATAAGATGGTAGGTAATAATAAAGAAATGGCAGTTAACAATTCTAAAACATTAAAAAAAAAAGTTTGAAATATTAAAGTTTATGAGATAGTAAAAATGTAATTTCTAATTTAATGTTGTCTTACTGTCTTGTTTAGTCATAAGTGGTGTACTTAGTCATATTTTACATTTTAATTTTTATCTATTTTTCCTTTTTGTGATAGAAATGTGGTTTCCATGTATGCTCTAAGTATTGGATTTAAGTCAGACAGGTAAACCAGTGTGGAATAGTACTCTTTTTTCACAGTAAATGTGGCATCATATTAAGTCGTAGTCAAAGAGAGTATAGTCTAATTAAGTCTCTCTCCTCCATGTAACACTTCACTGCGGTCACGGTGCCCCCTTCCGCAGTGGAGATAGCACAAATCACCCATCACAATGCCTAACTATACAGAAACCAAGGTCAGTTTGCTGTCAGTCTTCATCTAAGTGCAAAATTACCATGAACTTACACGGTAAATTACAGCTCAACCTTGGACTGTTTGGACAGCTGAGAACGACTCACTTAAGGCACAGAGATGGAGGACGGCCTCAAATCTGTCTCAAATCTGCGATGCCATTGAGAGCTCCCTCCTTGAGCTGCTTCATTCATAATGAATGAGAACCAACTTTATGTACACTGTGACATTAACCGGGGGGATTTTCAAGGGAAATGATTTTCTGGTGCAGAACAGTTCACTGTAGGATGGAACAAAGCTCATTTGTGCATAATTACTCAAACAAACACTCTGCAGAGATGTAAAAGAGAAAGACTGTCTCGTAATCTTTGCCCGTGTCAACAGAAGAGTTTCAGATAATGCACCTTGACTGATTATAATTCTTTGTTTTCTTTAGTGGTGTTGACTTAATTATGCATCTCAGTAGTTCTCCAGCTGATAGAAATGTAACAATGTTTTATAGTAAATGTTCCCATAGCAGTAGTGGAAGACTATATTTCATTGAAAATAGCAATAACATAGTATAAAAATTTTCCATTAATACAATTTTATTCTGAAAAAGTTGGAGCAAATTTCTTGTCTTTAAACTATATTTGATTGAACAAAGGTCAAAACATATCTGCAAATGATCGCATTATGTTTTTATGTACATTTTACACAACATCCCAATTTTTTCGGAATTGGTGTTGTAGTAAAAGCTTTGCTTTCAAAATCTTACTGAGCAAAAGTACATAAATTTGAGCAAAAAAGTGTACTGACAGTATCAAAAATGAAAGTTCTCATAATGCAGAGTGTCTACCACCAATGTCATACTTGTATGTGATTGCATCATTATTATTGATGCATTATTTTTGTAAGCAGAACTTCGGTGTTGTAGTTGGTCATGGTGGAGCTATTTTTAAATGCTAAATGTACCAGCCCAATGACCAGAATCAATGTTGGCATTGTACATTCCTGCAAACCACAGATACATTACATCTGTACATTATTATTTAGCAGATATGTTGAAACTTTATGTGTCTAACAACACTGTGGTTAATGTGTTGTTGTGTTCAGGCACAAAAAACACTTGGGTATGGTTAGGAAATCACCATGTTGTGGCTTAAAATAACCCGTTTTGTGGCACAATCCCACCTGGAAATGCAGCGATGTCTGACCTAAAAGCTTTTTGTGGCACTATCCCAGGAAGAAACACAGTTATGGGTTGCTAAAACCCCTCAGTTGGTAGCTTAAAAGCCACTGGAAACAAAGCAATGTCTCGCTAGAGTTTTTTGTTGTTTGTTGGTCTGGATAGCTTGGCAGACGTCTCACCAAGGTGACAGACCATCCACTATCCTCTCATCTTCTGATGACAAAGTCAGCTCAAACACTATTTTAGAAATCTTGATATGATACCAATGAAACGTACATATGTAACCTTACCTTGGTTTGTAGAAACATACAATGCCAACATTTTTCTTCCTGTGACTGGGCTGCGTATACTGTTTGTAATATAATACTAAATAAACAGAATAGGGTATAAAATGTAATATTTCCCTCTGAAATTTAGTGTCGGAGAAGTAAAAAAGCAGCATCAAATCAAGTACCTGAGTATAGAACTTTATTGTTCTGTTGAATACAAACAAAGTACCAACAGAAACTATCCCTGTTGTTTAGGTGGCCATCATCATCCCGTTTCGTCACAGAGAAAACCACCTAAAGTACTGGCTCCACTACCTCCATCCAATCCTCAGACGGCAGAAGATTGATTACGGCATCTACATAATCAACCAGGTAGGCCAGTTTTCTTTTTGTTCAGGTTTTCTTCTTGGTTTGTCAGAGACATAGACAGTCTATGGTCAAGCCTTAATAGTTGCCAGCAAAACATGAGTAGGCAAAATGGCTGTGGAGTCTCTGAGTCCAACCACAGCTCAACAAAGCAGACACCTAAAAGCAAAAGGACTTTTAAGTGTTCATGCCAAAATGGTTGTATTACAGAGTTGGTCATGTGTTGATATAAATACTGTGCATTGATTACGTACAATGATGAAATGTGGGTTTAATTTCATTGAACTTTGGTTTTTGGCTAAAGTGAGGCAGCCAAGTTTGTTTTGTTTTCAGGCTCTTTTGTATCAGTCAGCACCAAGCTTTCAGAAAACGTCGCACAAGAAGTTGACATGAACACTATTTACAAGATGAAAACTCATAATTGCAATAACCTGATTTGACATGAATGCAGGATTAGTGCACTGGGGTCTCGCACATTCTCTGCACACCTGAATGACAGAATAAGTTGTTTACCAATGACTCCCAAAACAACATACATGACCGTAGGAGAGTATCAGCGAAATATGCATTTAATAAAGGTCGCAGCTTTAAAAACGTGGTTAACGTCGGGAAACGGCTGCAGTTAAGCACCAAAACTACTTGGTTAGATTGAGAAAACAATCTTTAGTTTGGGGAAAAAGTAAATATGTTTGAATTGTTGATTTTTGATTTGTCATGATCCAGCTCATGATGGGAAATGGAAGCAACAAAAAACTTAGAAAAGCAGCCAATCCTAATAATCATAATCAGTTAACCTTTTTTTAATTTGGGAATTAATTAGCTGGGAACTAAAGAATCAGCTGATCAGATCAGGATCTCTTTTTTAGTTTGCAGAGAATTTGAAATAATTTTGTCACCCCCATCAGTGTTCAAAATCTACAGATTGAGGAAGTTTGAACATGAATTTCTGCTTTAAGATGGGATAAAAAAGAAGTTAATGGGCCAAAATATCTATAATTGTTACTTGCAAAGACCTCTGTATCACAGGACAAGAAAAAGGTTGCAGGAATATCTTGTTACAAATTACTATATGAGAAGAACAGACGTAGATTTATCAACTCCTGTTAAGTGCTCAGCGTTGCCACCATCAGGTATTTTAATTCAATAATATGCAGGAAAAAGTCTATTACTGAGACCAAGTCAGTTTGCAGGTGCTGAAACCCCTAAAGGCTGCCTTCCCTCCTCTCTCATCATCACTAACTGGTCTTCATTGACTGTTTTTTCCTCTGACAAAAACCCATCTGCAGCGAAAATCAGCAACATATTTACTTTCACTGCTCTCAGTTCAGCAGAGGCACAAGGAGCTTGATTTTCTAAGCAGTGTTGTTGAGAGTGTGTGTGAGGCTTCCACACTGCCTTGGGTGAGACTTCTTCTTCTTCTACATTATGTGTAATGAGCTCTCCTTTCTGCCCTTTCTCTCCCCTGTGGACCCCGCGCAACGCCTTAATCACTCCCCCTGTGGAACAGACCTTTGGTTCCGCCTGCCCTGCTGTGCTCTGCACTTGATATGGCAATGTTCCAGTGTCTCACTCTCTCACTTTTACATTTTTACACACACACACACACACACACACACACACACACACACACACACACACACACACGTTTAGCTGTTAGGGAGGGTAATGTTTGTGTAGAGTTTTTGTAGTGGGCACAACATTCGGAGAACTTCTTTAACTTAACCCTCCCTTTCCTTTCGTGTCTCTGAGAACGGGCTTACCTCATCTCTGAAGAAAGAGTACAAGAAAACACTTCACAAGCTCTGAGTTTCCAAACAGTTTGGCTTGCTCAAAGGTCTCGGCACATGCCGTGTAGTTTTAACCCCTTGAAAGCTGGAGCGACATCTCTTTTCTTGTGCTGCATTTCACAAGCATTTAACCCTTTGAATGAGAGCAAATTGGGGTGATTTCTTTAAAAACATTGGGGGGGGGGGACTGGGGGAAAATGTCCAGGGAAAAAAGAAAAAAAGCAATGAAATAACTATATTCCTAATGATCTCGATAACATATTTAAAATTGTTAAAAAAATATTTTTTTAAATGCAGATACATCAATATAAGACTTATTTGCTTGTTGTTAGTGGCATCGGGCCCAAAAATCCAGTATCAGTCAGACTCTAGTTATATGTCATGATAGATAGTATATAGAGTACATTGCATACTGTACATCTAATGTACAGTGAATAAACCAGAGAAAACTACCAAACAATTTAATAGATAAAAACAATAAAATTAACAAATAAAACACGTTAAACTTAACTTACAAACATAATGAGAAGGATTTTCTAAAATCTGGGTTCTGATTTAAAAGATGTTTCTAGTTCTGTAGACCAGAAATTGTCAGGCTGTCATTAAAATTACAATTGAAAACCTGGCAGTTTGGATATATTATATAAAACAATTCTCTTCTTGCTTTTGTCCCTTTTCCAGAAAATCAAGGACAGTTTTGCAGTGTAGACTTTTGGCACAGGAGGTTAAATCCTCTGTCCTCCAGCTGACGGACAGTCGGCTCATTAAGCAGGCTGCCTCAGACTGTAGCTTGTGTTGTGTTTTTTTTTCTACCCACCAAAGTCTTTATGTAATGTCACACCACGAGATAATCTGATTTCACAGATGACAGCGACGTCAGTGGAGCTGCTGCTGTTGCATCTTCAGCTCTTTCACCTGCACTTCAAACAGATACTGATCCACTGCCTGGCTGTAATTATCTGGAAAACTGTCAAAATTTACTCCACTCTGTGATTCAGGGGTTGAGAGGGCTTTGTTTGAAGTGGAAATTATTCCCGTGTATTTTTAAATGTATTTGAACTTGTTGAGATTCTTAAAACCAGATATATGCTTTTGCATTGTGTAGTGGGGTTAATATCTACCTCCTGTTTTTGGATAATTTTGAACTGACCCAAAGTTATAAATACCACAGCTGGAGGCTTCTACTTCACTTCCACTACTAGTGATAATGACTGCAGAGTGTCTCTCTTTAAAACTCTTACAGTCTGTTTCCACAAAGGACTGACTCATCAGCAATGGCCTAAGGGTAAAAAAAAAAAAAAACTTTTGGTTTCTACTTGATGGAAATTTAAACTTAATACTAATTGGTAAGGAAGGACATCTTGAGGTTATACTTTTCTTTATTCAGCCGTTGATCATCTAATATTATCATTGTGTAATTTTGCTATTAGCTCCAATTCTGAGCCCTACTGCTGCACTTTTATTTCCAGGATTTGTGTTAGAATTGAGCTGTGGACATATGCTTCCCCCCCAATTAGCCTGAAAATGTAGGTAATTAGAAAACCATACAGTTGTTTCATGAGTCTGTTTGCCGTTAACTGGTGAACGGCACAAACTGGGTTATTTAAAAGAACCAATATTACAGCTGTAGCTGCAGGTGGTTTTGTGGATGCTGATGTTACATCAACAGGCTCTTTGCTGCTTAGAGTGGTGCTAACTTTAGCTTGCTGCTCATGGACTACATTTAGCAACATATGATTTGACTTTCGAAGCTCTGTTGTGTCATCTTCTGGCTCTGTTCGTGTTTTCTTTGTGTTTCCCTGTGGGAGCCAGGCCAGCATTATGGTAAAGTTTACTAGCCGCTGACAGAGAAAAGCGGGCAGGAGAGAATGGGATCAGGCGAGCGTCACATGGTGCCCCCTGTTTATTATCGGCCATTAAGAATCTGGCCAGAGAAAAGGCAAGAAAGAGTACCAGCAGCTTGTAAAAAGTGCCCTTGTAAAAGAAAAAGTCACAGTAAGCCAGAGAGTAAAATGTAGAAGTGTGGGTAGCATTCTGTGTCCCTTCTCTAAATTGTGTGCCCCCCTCTCAAAGTACTGTCTGAGGTTGCTGCGGGTCAATGAGAGCAGCACAGGCGGAGCTCTTCATTTATATCTTTCTCAGCAGCATTTTGTGGAGTCTGATTAGCAGGGGTGATAACTGTTTAGTCGATCCAATCAGAGCTGATCAGATTGATGGATGAGAGGAGCAGCTGCTGCAGAAGCAAAAGAAAGAAACTTTTTAGATCCAGCGAGTTAAGTTTTACTTTCACAGTGACTGGTGTTCTGCGGCTCCACCTGTTCTCAAGAGTATGCTCTGCGCTCCAAAAGTGTGGTATAATAAATAACCAAACAGTGTATACATTACAACAGCACTCCCAATGAATGCCCAGTTCCAAAAATAATAGAAATCATGTTGTTGCTCCAGGTATTGATATTGTGGAGGGCCACTACAAGTTAATAAATTTATGGGAAACCCTGTAGTGGCTTTTTTTTCTAATTGTGTTGACAGCTGATTGTACATTAAATCAGTTTTTATTTTTAGAAGATTGATGGCCCCCACTTTGCACCCTGAGGCATCCCTAAACATTTCCTTGAAAAAAATAAATAAACAATGACACTTATGCAGGGACATATATTAAAATAAATCCAGTGTTCTTTGCATGTTTTATATTTTGTTTACTGTTACTTTGTTTTAAATCCTCAATCCCATCTGTATTTTTTTGAGAGGTCACACAGGACACATGAATACTCAAACTGCCAGCCAAGCTGACAGGAAGTCCCGAAAACAGACAGTGATGGGGGACAACTACAAACAGGACAGACAAGCAGGCAGATTGAAAGGAGCCAGATCAAAGCGACAGAGGTGGGATTTTGATGACAAGAAGTCCTGATGGGCGATTAAACCTTTACACCTGCCGCCGCTTTCCGAGAGGACGGCAGAGAGTACCTTTCCATCGTGCTCGCTCGAGTGTTAAATGAGTGGAAGTCTGGAGCCTTTTAACACGGAGACACTGGAGGGGGATCGCAGAGGATTGGGGGGGGTAAGCGTTAATAATTTTCCCCCTGAAGTCTCCTCCTTGCTAACAGATAATGGCTGTCATGTCCTCAGAGTAAAAACAGTTGTTTTGTGGAAAGAAAGGTCCCTTGGAGATTAAAAGAAAAAAAAAGTACAACCAAAGCCAGAGACAAATCCCCCTCTGAACCTAACTCCTCCCATCATCCCCCAATTATGTTTTCAAAGTGGCTGGTGTAGAAACGCTCTTTAGAACTTAAACATTATTTATATATAATGACAGTTGTAACTTTGGTGCCTTGAGATTTAATTCTAAGTGAACAAATACAAAAATATGAGAATGAATAGTCAACATTTTTTCTGGGAATCCAAAGTTCACTTGCTCTCTTTTTTCTGGAGTTTTCAAGCATATTGTCTTCAGTGATATCGTCTTCACTTTTTCATTTCCTGTCTCTCTTTATGAAGGTTTTCTTCATAGACCACCTTTGTTATCATGTGACAGAAATTTTATGACACCTCACTGTTCTGTATAAAAGGCACCATCTAGAAATGGGAGGACAGAGTTGTCTTGCCTTTAAGCCGGCAACGGAGGTAGTAACTGCACCAAAATGGTTTCTATGTTAACGACATAGACATGCTTAAAACAGACGTTTGCTTAAAACATGAGTTAAAGGGGCAGTGTCTAGGATTTAGTGGCACCTAGCGGTGAGGAACGATTGCAACCAGTTCAGGAGGTTTTCACAAAGAGCCAAATGATCCCCAGAGGGCCCAGGTTAGTTTAACAGTAAAAATACTGCATAAAGCAGTTTTAAGTAAGAAAATCTGTGTTTTATGATGCTGTTCTGCTTGTCACAGAGTGGCTGCTAACTACAGCCGGAGTTTGGTTTGTCCATTCTGGGCTACTGTAGAAACATGGTGGACTGATGTAGATACAAACAATAAGGAAATGAAAGGTAACACAACGATTCTCATTTTCTGATGATTACACTTTAGAACAACATTTCTGCCAATATACCCTCCTACGCCCCCCATACTGGACCTTAAAATGATTTTTTTCTTCTCAAATGAGTTGCTAGGTCCTGCATTATGTTTGCTAGGAAATTAATCAATAAGGACAAAGGTCAGAGGTCAAGTTACAGTCTCAGCTACTAAAGAACACCATAAACTGCTCGTCATTTACGATTAAAACCGGCTGAACTCAAAAATTGCCTCAGGTTGAAGACTGCTCTCTCTGCTTGCTGCACCATCCCGCTGCCCTTGTTTTGCCTCGACCGGACATTTTTAAGCAGCTATCATCTCGCTCTGCAAAGTGGTGTTGCTGGTGAGGTACGGTGAGTAGGCGTTGCAGAGGGATCATGCGGAAAGTTATATAGCAACCTTGCTGTTCTGCCCTGCTGCTCCGTGTCCTCTCCGCCTGCCGAGGACCGGGGCCAATGTTTGTTTTGTTGGCCACCAGCTCATCATGTAAACTGGAGGAAAGCCCAGAGAGAGGCAGAGAGACGGAGAGGGACAGAACAAACAGAAAAAAGCAGGTGAGAAAGAGAGAGCGAGGGAGGTGAGTGACAGAAGTGATGAAGAAAGAAGAGCCATCTGCTGTTTATGATTTTTGTGGGAGCTTTAGGTCGATTCAAAGCTGGATATCGTTATTGATTTATTACATTTAATGCTCTGCAGCTACTGGGGGAGTCTGTAAGGCAAAAGTCACATAATATTCTGCCTTTTCTTGCTGTTTTAAAGAGATCTGCAGTGGTGGAAGAAGTGCAGCTCACATCTTCTCTCATATGTAAATGACAGAATAGTTGGATTTCTATTGACTCTCAAAATGATTTGTATGATCATTCGAAAAATCATCATTTTAACCACATCCTTAATGTCATGAAACAGTTTCAGTTCGCCTCCAGTCAGCAAAACTGTGTGGTTAGGTTGAGGACAAATGTCACGATTTCACATTTAATGAGTACTTTTCTTCACTAACAGAACATGACATACCTCACATACGTACATCACAAGGGTAGCATGCAAAAACATCAACTTTGGTACGCAAACACCAGTGACCTGGGTGAAAATCCTGTGTTTGACCCATCCACGACCTCTTGCTCCCTCCTCCCCTGTGGGTAAACTTGTGGGTACTACATTTTTATGTAGTACCCACATGTTTACATACTACATAACATTTTAGTGCCTCAGTACCTTAGTGCATGTATACCTAAACTTTCCACCCTTCAGTATCTGGTGGCAACAGATATATTTGTCCTTAAATCTTTGCCACCAAGTGTTAACAAAGTACACTTAACGTTAAACAAAGTGTGCATATTCTGGAAAAAAAATGCTGCTCAGGCTGTGATGTGGGGAAGTAGTTTTAATCTCTTTTTTTGTGGCATTTTTGCACCGGCTGAAAAGAGAGGACAAAAAGGAAAGCTGGATAAAATGCAACCTACTGACATCTGGTTTCAACTCACACAACACTGTAAGCTTCTGCTGCGCCGCTTGCTCCGCTAATCCACCAAGATATGACCCGCTACCCTCTTTCTCCTTCTGCCAACCCCTCCAACCCCTCTAACACACACACACACACACACACACACACACACACACACACTCACACACTCTGACTGTTCAGTAACTCCTCTGCATCTGTCGAGAGTTTTAGGCTGTGTTGTAGAGGAAGGAGAATCCAGTCAGCCTTTACAACTTGTTCTTTTCACTTTAGCTGCAGCAGCGTCCCACACTGAGTGAAAAGTGCATTTCTGTCTGTTTTTCTTTGGTTTTTATGAAGGTCACATTAAGGCAGACCATGCAGCTCATTTGGGATGCACCCACCTTTATTAGGCTGTCTTGAGTGTTTGCTCATTTCATCAAATGTAATGCCAACAACCTACACCAAAGCAAAAATACAACAAATGTCACTTGCCGTAAATTAATTTATGTATAATCATCACTTGATGGAGTTGCACCTTTTTTTTCTTGTTTTGCCTTTAGTCTGAAACCTGCAAAACTTTTTTTTATTTAGTTTCAAACATAGGCGACGGCAGGGTGGGGCTTGGTTGAGCTACAGCTCAAATACCCCACCTTATCCCTACCATTGAACAACCAAGAAAAGTACCACATCAACTCAAAAAAAGAAAAGTAGACTGTCCGCATCTGTTGCTCTTGGTGTTACATTTGAAAAAGGAGTCAGTGATGAAGTAATCATCCTAACTTGTGTATTAAATCTGGTTGTTGAGAGGGCGGTATTACTTATATTGAGATTTTGACATTGATTTGAGCCTCGCCAGTATATGGATTAGCACCATCTTTATACGGCCAAAAAAAAATTGTCTGCCGTCGCCACTTGTTTTTAAATTCGACACCAACTCAGTTACGGGAGATGGTAGCTACACTATCTGATCAGTGCCGAGCCATGAGCTGCCAAATAAAATAAAGACAAACTGGTGTCATTTAACACAAACTTAGTTAACAGGGTATCAGTAAGAACTGCAGATAAGGATTTTTTTTTACCATAAATAAGGAAATGAATGACTTTTGTGCCAGGTGTGCCAAAAAACTTTATTATGAAAAATAACTGAACTTTTTTAATGTCATTCAGCACTTCAATGCACTGTCTTTGAATGATCACAAATTTGACACTTTTTTTGAAACAATCTTAACCTTTTGACATCTTAAAAAAAACACTCAAAAAGTTTTTTTTACGAAATATAATATACAGTATATCATAATTCACTCTAATATCTAATTTATACTGCTGTGAAAACATCAACAAATCTCTCCTTCAAACAACTGTACCTATTCAAGTTCCTCACCGAAAACTACATTTTTAAATTGAAAACATCGTGAGAATGTTATAGTTTCTCCTCACCCAATACTAATTTTTACTGAATGGTGCTTGAATGCATCATGATGTAACTCGATGAAACCTCTATTAGCTGTTAGTTCTGGTCATTGACTATTAACAGCTAATGTTAACCAGCTTTCCTCCTGCCATTTTCAATACAGATTCTTTGTTCACAGTGTAGCGCCATGAGGGGAAAAATAGGCTGAGTCTTGTTATGCGACTTTAGTGAGTTTAGTGCGTCCTTTAGTCCCAAGACACTGAGACATACCTGTAAGCCTGCTCAAAACTGACATGACACAACAGAAAAAAAACGGTCATTGGTGAAAATAATCTTATTTGCTGGAAAAATAATCACATAAAATGATCAAACATATTTTGTTTCATCATGTTATACTGCAACTCTTAGACTTTTGTAAAATAATAGCATGACATGACCACATAATCATACAATAAATTCATCTCAGAATCAGTCTTTGCAAAAATGCAATTCTGAAATGTACTTTTCCAGACGTCTGCAGATCAGTTTCATAAGACCGGCTTATGTGAAGAAGCCTGTGAAGATTACTTTAAGAGTGTAAGGACATCACAGTGCCATGGTGCATGAAATGAGTGACCCTATAGCAAAGCACGCTACATCTGTCTTTGTATTTGTGGAGTGGGATTTTCAGTTTGATATATGGAAATACTGCAGTAAGAAAGTCCAGGCACCAACATAGAATATTCAGTGCATTGTAGTCTTTATCTTTTGTGGTTATAAGCATTTTTGTATTCAGGTGATGGACAGAACAAAGACTATTTAATTATAACATTCATTATTTTCTTATCTGCTCGGAGAGGGTGCTGCCTGGGTGAGATATTTAGACAAACCTCTTAACAGAAAGAGAACGCTGTGCCAGACCTTTTGTTTTTTCTCTCGTTCAGTCTCAATTTCTCTTTGTTTCACTTTCACCACCACTCCATGCATGGTTAATGCTCTTTCTATCTTCTGCTACCAGAAATTGAAAATGTTAAAAAAAAGAAAAGAAAATGAGGGAGTTTTTGTGCACTTGACCATGGAATAGGATATTGATCTGATGAGCAACAGCTCTGTTTCTTTCCTCTTCCTTGCCCCCTTTTCAACTTTATGTTTGAGTGTTTACCAGAGCGTTGTTACTGTTTTGTAGAGGAACTGTACAGTAATATAATGCTCTCGTTCACTCCGCACCCTCAGACCCCATTGAGTCCCAGGTGCAAAGTGCTTGATGTGATTGCACTGGCCTGTACTATGATGAATTATAGATTTAGTTGCAAACCTTCTCCTCTCCTCTCCTCTCCTCTCCTCTCCTCTAAGAGACAAAATGTGAGATGCCAGCATGACTTCAGGTCCAGATAAACCGTTTACACCACCTGCAGTGGATCATAGTGAGATAAAAACAGTGTGACCTTTTTAAATCCCAATCTCCTAAAATGGTTATCTGACTTTGTTAACCTTTATAAACAGTAAACGTTGAGGCCCAGAGACTCTGTACAGATTTGGTTCTTACCTTAGTTAGTAACTTGGATCTTTATTTTGAACATGGCAATGTAGAGTTTCACAAAACAGGTAACACTGCATTTCTCTCTTTTTGTAAACATCATTGAGGATGCATTTGTTTAATTTAAATTAACTTTGTTGGACTTGTTACCGGACAAAAACCGCCCAGGGCTTATGTTCAGTGTGACCACCAAATTTTGACCTAAAGTTTGATCTTAGGAGTCATTTTTGGCCACGCAGAACAGCAGGTTAAAATGTGTAGTATGAGTCAATACAATGTACAAGAGAGTGAAAATATATGCAGTGTCTGCTATTTAATGCAGATCCACTCCATAGAAACTGTTAGTTTAACCCCTTGAAACCTGAACTGATTGCCTTGATCTTAGTCAGTTATCTAAGTTAATAAGCAACTTCACAAAAATTACCCAAAAGTATTTGTTTGTAAATAATTCCAAGAAAATTACTTGATAAGATTGCTAATCTTGCTAAGATACAAAAAATAATTGACTTTTAATATATAATGATTAATTATTATAATTTTAAAAATATTTTTCTCTAATTTTCTTGTAACTTTTTCCCATTCCTTTCAAATTTTTTGGGCCATTTCTTGTCAAGTTGCTCGTCACCTTCTTCCAAAGTTTTTGAAAGAAATCAAGCCAATTTGCTCAGGTATCAAAGAATAAAACTCAGTCAATTTGGCAGCTGATCAGCCACAATAATGACAGATAAATAACAGAAGACCTGTCACACAAATTTGATAAGCCCAGTACACACAAGCACATACACACGCATATTTTTAAAGTGCTGATGCTCCTCGCAATAAAAATGCAAAACATTAGCTGCGTGTTTACTTGGATAAAGTGCACAGACGTAATTTGAGGCATGGTGCAACAGCAAATTGACATTTCAGCATTTTAGTGATGCATAATTTAACGTACCTTTCTTCCCTCTGCTTCTCCTTCAATCAAGCGTCCATTAACACAGAGCTGTTGAGACAACAAAAGACAGCGAGAGAAAGGACATATATGGTCCCTACTCACAAATTATACCATTTAATAAAGCAGTGTGTGGAGCTGTTGTTTAGTTTTCTCTCACTTTTACACTCTGTTAAAGTTCTAGACAACTTTATTTTGTCCCAAATGGGCTACGGGAGCTGCAGCACGCATACAAAATAAACACACAACACTCAGCTTAGACCCGAGAGTAAACAGTACAAGATGTACAAACATAAAATGTGGATGAACTCCCTCTAAACCAATATTTAGTGTATAGAAAAGCTTTTCTGAGGTAGGCTGGGATGCCATAAAGTCACACACTTGCTTCAGTAAATGTAAATATACACACAGATACAACATGTCAACAAGACATACGTGTATGTGTACATCATCCTCTGGAGTCTCCATCATCCGCAGGATCAGCGTGTTGGTGCTTCATCCTGGGAAATAACACTGACGATGAGGATGTGCTCTGTAAACACCAAATAGCTGTTTTTTAAACCCATTTTAACTCAAAAACTGAGACATTAATGAAACAAACAGGGATGGCGTCAGTTCCCAGATGAGAAAAAACAAGGTTTATTGAGAGATAAACGATAGAGAAAAGCATTGTTCTTTTTTCGTATACATGTTGTGCTTCAGCGTAGAAATTGACAAAATTATCAGGTTAGCTGATTAATTGCCGGAAATAGGACTTTTAACAAACTATAATTTTTAGTAGAAGTTGGCTTCGATAGTGGCTGGTGTGCAGCCTCCACCAGTCACACAGGGACATAAATCAGAGCCGATGAGGGAAGGGTTTTGAAAAATTGAGCAAAAAGGAGCTTGATAAGTGGGAACACCCTTAAAAATACAAAAGCAGGTCCTTTTTGTTGTTTGATGTCTTAGTCACAGTGCCTGCATTAGCGATGCATGACAGCTACCTTGCTGAACTGCTGCGGCTCGCAGGCATGTGGTATTCACACAGACAGCATTGCTGCAGTACTGTAATTACATAATTAAAAGCCAGCCAGTACTAACAAAAAGTCTTAACAAAAGAAGGGATTGTGTCCTCAGAAACATTGTCAGAGGGCCTTTATTTTGAAACACAGGATAGTTGAGTCAAAAAGAAATATGTATATTTTTTCATGTCTGTGACAGATATAGACATTCAAACTGTACTTCAAGGTGATACGTTCTAATGATTGTCAATAGACCATTTTCACTGTCTATTTTTTCTGATGATCATGCACTGCAAGTCAAAGAAATAGCGGCAGACCCCTATTCTTATGATGTGCTGCAGCTGAGCAGCCGCCATGTCGCGCCTTAGCAAAGCTGCTCATGTGGGCAGCGTGTGCTCTAACCTGATAACACCAGCAGTAAAAACAGTAAAAAAATACAAAAGGTTCTGGGATTCACATTTGTTGATCACGCAGGACATAAGTGTGTTTAAATGTACCGTTCTTCATTTTAACATAAATCTTCATGACACAACAGCTGGTCCAGCACTGTAAGGCTATCAGTGCTAGAGCAAAATCTGTGTTTTTTTATGTTTTACAGATCATTGAAAAAATGATTTAGAGTATTTTGAAAATATAAAATTACTCCACTTTACAGTATCCCCTTCCAAACCATCATTATTATATGATCAATCTCTACTGTAAATATATACTATGCAGGAGTCAGGGGTTACATTTTGTAAGCACCATGAGTGAAAGCTCATCCCAGCTTTGTTGGCTTAGCGTTTAACCTCCCTATATTTGCTTTTTCTGAGCACTGTGTCTGTGATTTTTGTAGCTTCCTCTGGGATGCATGCTGCCTCTGTTTTGGACCTGGTTGCTACCTTTTTATTCAGTCCCAACTTCATCTGCAGATAAATACACCACCACACACTTCTAGGGGGTCATAAGTGATGATTGAGAGAGATTACTTCTGTATGAGTCTATAAATGTTTTTTAGAAAAATCCTGCAGTATTTTGTTAGATTTTTACCAAGAGCTTCCATGCCTTGAGGTCTACTTTGCACTATAATTTAATAGCCCTGAAATTACCCTTCATTTTCACTGTCTTTGTGTGTGAATGTTTGAGGGCGTTCGTAACTTCTCACCACAATAACATGTTCACTCTTCAATCAACCCCCCCTTTTTTTTCCACCTGCACTCAGGGCCATTGTGTTGTGATATTTGGACAGCGGCCCTTCACTTGTTCACACTTTCCTCTTGTGCTGTCAGCCAAACAGCCAAACTTGACGACCTTGCTATTCAGAGAGCTGAGAACAGCTGTATGAAACCTTCTAACCACCTTGACAAGCCTTCGTTAAAACGCCCTGAAAATGTCACTCTGATTCAAACCCATTCGTTCCTCATTCGTGTTTCCCCCCCAGCGCTCACCTCCACTCTCTCACTGACGCTGTTTGGCTGCAGCTCCGCTCTGTTTACCTCCCGCACACTGATTTGGCAGAAAAGGCTAGACAAATGAATGTTTTCTCGCCTTGCTTTTCATAAAGGTTATGAGAGGAGATCAATTATAAACCTACTTTCTTGCTTTAATGGTGATTGGATAGATTTTAGTTTGCCTGTGGGTGGCTTCAGTAGCTGGTTGGATGTTGTTGCTTATTTGTACTCATCTGAAAGACACTGGCAGGTGCCTGTATGTTGTAAACAAATATTTCTAAATAAACACTATTTCACAGTTGGACATTGTACTTTTAGAGAAGTTTAGATATATTAGATTGCCTTATAAATGGGCATTTTATCATGAACTTTAGGTGGTTTTGGAGAGAGGGTAGCACTGTTGCTGAGCCAAATTTTAGTTTGAACCTTTAGCCCAGCTGGAGCTCTTCTTTGTGGAGTTTGGATGTGTCTCCCCTTATCTTAGACATGTACAGTACTGGGCAAAAGTCTTAAACTTAATAATTTCAGCAAGGGTATAATGATCAAACATATTTATGTTTCAATAGTCTATTTGCTAAAATATAACCAGGACATACAGGAAATATGTATATAGTGTAAAAAAATTAAAATATTTCAGAATAAAACAACTTAAATGGGATAAAATTGCAAGAATTTAGTTTGGACTATTGTGCAGATACCCAACTGAATAGCGTGTAGTACAAAAGTGCAAAAAAAAAAATCCCACAATAACAATGTACGCCAAATATATCATTTTAAGAAGGCACGTCTGTTATACAGCCACCACAACATCGCAGCAGCTGGTATTGTTTCCACATTTGTGCGTCATCATGACGAAATGTGGTCCAGGTGACACCCATTATAGTGGAAACTGACAGATTAACATAACAAAAGTGCAATAAAGAGTCCTGAAACTTCACAGGCGTGCAGTTAAGATCAAAATTAAGGCTTAAATAAAAAGAAAGGCGTGGTCCAAGCAGGGGGGCTGACAGCAGGGAAGGGGACATTTGCCCCCACCTTATACCCCTGGCTCACACAACTTTGTAGGTCTGTAGCTGAAATCTCAGTGAAGGCATGAAGGTGTAGGAAAGTGGCCATTGTCTCTGGTTTTACTTTAAATAGACATTCAGGTAAATTGATACAGGACTACAGGAGAAATTTACTGTAAGGGATAGATTCTTAAAAAAGAACGCATACTTTCTGTTAATAATCTCAAACCAAATCTGTCATTATTTTGTCAGACTTGATAAAGCTCCCTCAGAGCCACGAAAGACATTATCTAATGGTTTTCGACTTTTCGACCATTTAATCTGTAAGAAAATTTACATTGTGTTATTTTTGGGTGGTGATTTGACTACTAAATGAGCATTGCAGGCCAAAACCGGCAGTGCATGAAACAGACCAAACAAAACAAACAAACAAAATACACAGTAGTCTGTGTTGATGGAGGAATGTTTTTTTTCTAAAGAACAGGTTAGACGCTCAATTCAATTGTAGACACATGACTTGGATTATTTACCAAAACACTGTATAGTACTTTATGAGATAACGAGATGTTATTTATACCACTGAAAATCATCACGATTAATTTATCCTCCGCTGTGAGGATCGTGAGGTAAACAGTAGAATGACCTTTACATTGCAAAGACTACCATGAATGTGCACTATTTGATTTGCCAATGTAGCGCCTTGCCAGATGACAGTATTGTATTGAGGCAGAAGATAATTATTATTCATTTATTTATTTATTTTTATGTGGAGGACCCTCTGTTTTTTGTAAGAGCCGCCTGTGTTGGCATTCCCACTGCTTCAACACAATGGTTTCATGGACATGAAAATGCTTTCTGAATATTGCCTTTAAAAATAACATCAAGCATGAATCGTCATTGTCATTGACTATGTTTCATGTACTAAGCATAACAAGTCCATTTCCTGAGTGCGGGTCACCTCTATTAAGGATTTAAATGAGTATGGTGTCGAGGAGACATGGGCAGCCATCTGATTTCAGTGTGAGCACGGGAAATCAATATTAATGTGGAGTGTGAATGTAATAATGGCGCGACACTGTGGATATGAAACATGCGAAGCTCAGGTAGGCAACCTCAGACAGACACAACAGAACAGATAAAAACAGCAGGAACTTTTTAATAAAGGTTATGCTTGATATTTCAAAAGGGAGAGACTTTATAAACAACCCACATTTTTTTTAATATTCTGAAACCTGCATGCCTCCAAACACATTTTCTTATAAAGGCCAACATCCTGTTTTCAGTTATCTCCCTCTCTCCTCTCTCTTTGTTTCACTCTGCCCAGCCTCCACATCTTGTCCTTTGAGCCTACTACTGGCGAGACTAAAAAGAGGCTGCGCTGAAGATGGGTTATAATAATGTCGGCAGTATTAGAGATTACAAGCCGGGACAGAATCATTGTGTAAAACATACTGCGGCGAGCCATAAAGCACAAAAGTGGAATTGGGGAAAAAAATAGTGTTAGTCGTAATTGTTTAGAAAATTACCCCAAAATGTTTCCCATTTATTGCTGTTTTCTCCTAATGGCTGTGCAGTGTGATTCCAAAGCAAGGAGGGATAAGTGAGATATCCTGTAACTTTCAATTCTCTCTGTTATTAGACAGCGAGCACTTTGTTTTTTTCTCCTGCTTTTAGACAAACCTTTGTCAGCACTGTTGCTGTTTTTAAGAGGTTATTGTGTGTGTGTTCTCGAGCACAGTTCTCGAGCACATTGCAGACATCTCATCTGTGTGACAGTGTTGTGCTCCAACTTGCCAGATGAAGCTTATGAATCAACAACAGAATCAGAAGCAAGTGCAGTTTCTCCCATGCACGATGCATTTGTCCCAATAACATGCGCAGCTGTTAATCATGAATTTATTTACTTTTGATCTTGATGAAAAGCTCCCTCGTCTCCAGAGGAACATATTTAACAGTATATTACATAAATACACACTAGCGTTGCGTATTCATGCAGTCTGCAGTGTCACGAGCTGTTTGTTTGATCATGTGATAATGAGGTAAACTCCAGACATTATGATATTAATCACTTTACTGCAAACACAGTGGTCTCAAATAGCAAGTAAATGGAGCTCATCTGCATATGAATATGATTTTGACAAATGTTTCAAGTAATTTTCTTTACACAAGGGTCTAGATTAGATAAATGAGAAGGTTACTTTTATGTTTGTTTTGAGTGCCTGCATTGAATAATTCCAACAAATACCTACAGTTTTTGCCACAAAATTATACCACTTTATTTCATCTTAAATCTTATATTTGTAGTTTTGGTCGTCGCTTTCATCAATTACTCTGAAATTGTTTTCATCAAAGTAATCACCAAGATTTGGGAACACTACAATTTAGTTTTCATCTGTAAAAAATTAGTAGCCACTCAATAACACAGGTTTGAATTCCAAACTTAAACCCTGATGAAGACACGCTTAGGTCAAATCTGGTCATTTTTTTAATTAACTTGTGTAATGAACAAGTCATGTAGCTAATCCAGGCTTTCCATCAAACCTGTGCAAAGTTTCCTTTGTTCATATTTGACAACAGAATATAAACAAATACAATTAACATAATCACTTTTATTTGAAAGGTAAATCTGAAGTTGCATGCATCAGAAATGTTGCCTTTAATTCCTAATCGCACTGGTAGACAACTGCAGTAAGTACAGTACGAAGGGCTGTACACAAGACAATATTCGACACCTTAACAACTAAAATAATCTAGTGCCAAGTAATATCCAATGTTCTCCAGTCTGACAATACATGCATTTGATCTTTTTTGCCCTGGGGGGGTCTGATTCTGGACCGCACTGACTCTCCGCCAAATAATCAAACTTTCTGTTGCTGCCTTTACACAAATTAGACACAGCGTTAAAGGATGTTTCCAGAGCAGCTTTTCTCCCAGCAAATGATCAGTTCAATATCTGCCCAGTAAGCAGCTCATGCAGCAGTAGTGGTCTCAACAAACTCATACCAACTCAGAGACGGCAGGACTCTGTCATTTAAACCCTTTGATAACTATAAAAGCCCAGATACCCCAAGCCCACAATCGGTCCACAGTCAATGTTGGGCAGCAGTTGGGGAGCATCTGTCACCTTAGTCTTTGCAGTGTGTTCCCCAACTATGGGCCCTTTTTGGCCCTTGTCAGCTTATCAGCCAACTCAACATACTGAAAAAAATGTACTTTGTTTAACAAAAAAAAGATACATCCATTTTCATTTTTCATAGCAATCATAAGATCAATACAATATTTCCTGGTTTGTAAGAGATTACTGGACCATTATTGGACATGAAAACAATTTCACCATTTGGCCTTCAACCTCATAACCACGTTCAGTCTCTGGCATTGAACCAGAACCATTTTTAGCCAGGGACTCTTCCCTGCCAATGTTTGTTGGGTTTTTCAGTTGAGCATAGTTTTTTATGAGGAAAACTTGCTGGTACCGATTTGAGAAGAAAGTCACAAATGGTGTACGGTGTAATTTGTCAGACAGCCTGTGACTTGCTTAAAGTCCCACATCTTCCACACAGTAATGGCATTTCTTTAATCTTGAGCAACCTGCTGCAAAAAGAGTTTAGAGTCATACTTTGAAGTCAAGGATAGTACTGTTTCCACTGATGATAATGGATGTTTAAGCAATCAATAATGTCGCGTCCACATGATGGGCCATAGGATGTAGTATGATAGCAGGTGTTACACCGGGCAATATAGAACCATCCGTCTGAGCGGACTGACCTTCAACTTGTTTATCTCTGCCTCTCTGTCAGCAGCCTGGCAGTCAGAGAGTCTCTGTGAAATGAGAAAAGGCATTCAACATCTTGATGAGGGAACCCGGGAGGATATGAGCAGGGATGCAGCACCATATTAAATCTGTAGGATAAAAAAATCTCTGTCGATAACAGCTAACACATCTTTGAAAATAATCCATATTGATTTGTAAAAATGGAGATGATATTGTTCTCCTCGAGGTCTCAGTGGGAGAAGCCTGTTGTACTCGGAGCTGCGGCGCAGCAAAAGCTTCCTTTTGAAAAATGAAACAAAGACAGTGATTGAACTGTGTGTTGGGAGAGAGGAGCATGACCTTCGCTCTGTGAAAGACATCATTCTGTCTCTTTTTTTAGTTATTCTGCATCTTTTTTTTGCTCAGTGTATGGTATTGAATAGAAGGAGTTAGAATAGAAGAGTCAGAAGTGAAGGCTGACTTTGATTTGCTTTCGACAAGGAGAGCAGAAGGAGAGAAATAGGGCAAGTAAAGATAAAATTGTGGTTGTTCAGGGAGATTTAAGTTATTGCTAGGTATTTCTGCTGTCAGTTGGTACGTGAATAAATTTCTGGAGTAACTTAATGAATCAGTCCTGTGTGTGAACAGGACAAAGACGGAAAACTGAACATTTAACAGGTTATCCAGCTAAGGTTCAATGTTAAATTGAACTTCGATAAGAGTACATTGTGATGAAACTAACTTCCTTCAGAGAAAATTAGAGGAGATATTTATTCTTACTTGTTGTGGTTTAACTATCTAATCCTACAGTGCCAGGTGTTGAGTATATAGTCTCAAACAGAGCTAAAAATGATCACACAAGATGGGGACAACAGGTTACAAAATGAATATTGTAATTATTTAGTCTCCAATGTAGTCTGCAGAAAACTACTTAGCACCTTTGTTGTAATAGACATTTTTGCTTTATGAAAAGTTCTTAACCCCAACCGTCTACATGCGTGAACTCCACAAACTAGAACAACTCGTTTGAAAGACAAATTATGCAGCAAGCAAACATAGAAAATATAAAGGGTGCATTAGATTAGAGGAATTCATGGAAAACAACACAAAAACAATATCTTCCAATCCCAAATGCAAGGTTTCCCACGTATGCATTTATTTGCAGGGACCATGATAAGAAATTCAGCAGCCACGAATTGATTTTATATATTTGGAGCTGAACCATTCATTAGGAGCCCGATTGGAATATATACCGTTCAGTTATTAACTGCACCACATTCTCAGAGTGCAGAGCATACTACAGGCACAGACGGAGCAGCAGAATGACATGTGCAGTGAAAGTGAAACTTAATCGTTCATTGAGGTGGGTCAAAAAGTTTGTTTTTACTTGCCTTTGTAGCAGCTGCTCCTCTCATCCGCCAATCTCATTGGCTCTGACCAGATAGATAGATCAATTATCCACCCTGTCACACAAGGCACACACAGATGCTCTATGCTGATATAATCATAATAACAATACAGATTTAAAGTTCTAAAAATTATTGAGTTCAGGAAACTTAAGACTAAATCTGTAAACGTTAGCAGACAATCTGGGCCAAACAATGGTACCAACCAGGCTCCAGACCAGATTTCTGCTTTGATTGTCTGTAGGGGTGAATCGGGGATAAATCGGCCCAAAACCTGTTGTCTGAGCCCAGCTGGAGGCTTTATTGTTTAGTAAGACCCAACCATGTTCTCTGTGCCGCTTCAGAATAACCTTTAAACATTCATAAGGTCTTTCCAGAGCTGGAGAGAGAAGCTGCAGATACAATATCTGCAGTGCTCATGGGTTGTATTGTCAAAAATTCACTGCACAAATATTTGCAAGATATTTGAGAAGTGCATTTAGTGTCTCTTGACTTAATATGTTTGGCAACCTCAAGTTGAACAGTGAAGAAGAACAAAAGCATGAATGATATGAAAAGGAAATCTTGACTTTAACCTTTCCGTTCCATTTCCATAGTAATGACAGTGTTTAACAACTCAGTAATTGTGTCATCTTCTAAATAACAATGGAGCTCTGAATGAATAGTGTGGCAGCGGAACAAAAGCTTTGCAATTTAAAGTTTCCTCTCGCGTCAGTCTCCAACACACAGTTGCCATTGCATTAATAAGACCTCATGAAAGATTGTTAGCCACCCACAAACAGCGGAAGCTGGTCAGACAAAACCACTGAATGTGTATTTTCTCTAAATGTCAGTGGCAATTTAAAACTCCAGGAAATTGCTTTATTGACAAAAGAAATGTCCTTTTAAGTCCTACTTTGTAATGTTTTATACTAAGTGTACAGCGTTCAGCTGTCTGCGTTGACGCCAGCATGATGGTGTCTCATTTTCCCTCATGAAATACCACTTAAATTCACATCATGTCTTTCTTTGCCTCTGCATCATCTATTATTTTCATGTATCAGTATTCCTTCTGTGTGTAGGAGGGTAAACATTACCTTTAAAGGTTGAGGACAATGACAGCCACTGGTCTCTGTTGTCTTTAATGGAAGTAAAAATGAGAGAGATAATTAAAATATTTGAAACAATAGAACACACAAGGTAACTGGATTCACAAAAGCATAGACAAACTATCCCTCATGCCTGGAATAAACAAAGTATAATCAGTATAATCCCATTAGAAGTATGACAACAACACACTAGCTCATTAAAGGAATGTACAAGATTTAAAGTCAGAAACAGTTTCTTGTATCTTGTAATCTTGTAACACATTAACTTCACAAAGCTAGTTTAAGATTAAATGTGTTGCCTGGAATCAGAAAGAACTGTCAACTTGTTACACTCGTTTCCAACTTCAGTCTGAGATTAATTTTCCCACCCAGTCTCTTAGGACTAACATACGCACCGTAATCATATTTTAAGTCTACACTGATGCGTAGCTTTACCAACATGTACTTGTTTTGCCAGGCTTTTGGGAGTGAAGTAAAGCATTGACATCAGCTTGACAACAGTGTTAGATCTATTGTTGGATGAAAATTAGGAAGACCATGAACTTTGTTTGCAAATAGCCCAACCGAGCCCTCTTTTTAGTGAACCTACAAGCAGTCAAAAGTCAAAGTCCTTATTGTCAACTGCAGTGAAAAAAATCTTACAGTGTTTGTAAGAAGTAATTATCCAAGTCTTCTCATCTTCACGCTGGTTTTGCAGTGTTATATTGAAGAAATGGGGACAAACATTCAAAATTAGCAACAACAAAAGGGTATTTTCTAAAGTCTTTTAAGTCCTTGTGTTTTTGCTGTACTTTGGCAAAGGAATTTATGAACACGCACAATATGCTTATGCACACTCTGGAGAGGACATAGCTCAGAGACTTTCGCATAATTGGAAATAAAAGGACTAAAGGTGCAAAAAGGCTAAAAGTGATGAAGTCAGATCAAGTCTTTTGCCCTCACTGACACCATTTTAGTCCCAAATAAAGTCATATTACAGACTAAAATGTTCTCTGAGACATGAAAAAAACACCATTTGTTCATAGAGAACAAAAGCCCTTTTGTGTTTGTGTGTGAGTGAGTGTGGATTGGTGGGAGGATGTTTATTTCAGCAACTTTCAGCAATTTGAGACGGTTTGTCTGTTGCTAAGGAAGTGGGCATTCAACCCTGACTGCTGTGTGTAATAGGCTAGTGTATCTCTGTCTAGCCTCGCGCTCCGCTCTCCATCCTGCCTTTTGTCTTTGAGTTTTCTATCCCCTTTGCCTATTTCTCTCCACTCTCTCCCTGTCCGTCCTCCCCTCGTCTGTACCCTCACTCTCCACCACCTGGCATCTCCCAGAGAGAGTGTAGCGGCCGCTGATGACTCAGGGGAATGTGCGTGTGTGTTGGAGGGAAGGTAATTCGGGGAATCATGGCCATTCTCCCTCGTCCTCCCACATGATGGATTACCAGGCTGGGGAGAGACCTCACAGAGCTTGAATAACCACCTTACTGTGCCATGAGTCCATAAAATTTGCTTTTTAACAAGCTATTCAACAGAGAGAGAAATAGCATAAAGATCCTTACGAGCCTGTGCATGCATCCCAGTGCATGTCTGCTGCTTACCTTGGTTAGTTCATTGGTTGCTTTATGATATTGCGACTAATATTTGAGCCTTGGAGTTACATTTTGTTCAAATAATCCTGTTTTCAGCTCCGGTGCCATGTTAGCAGAATTTTTTAAATAGTTGTCAAGGAAATGTAATAGATTTGTCTTTCATGCATGACCTTTTTTACTGGTTGTAGCACTGTGGTCAGCAGATCTGTGGGTCACCCAGGTCCCGAGTGCTGATTACCACTGGGACCACCTGCACCCACAATCACTGTGACAGAGTCTTCTGTCACTCAAAGCAAACTAGAAAAACAGCTTGCTCCTGAGCTTTGTTGTTTATACTCAAACCCAAGTAAAAAACAAACAATCATTTACATTTTAACATTCAAATGTGATCTGAAATGGTTTCATTTTTTCCTAAATATGATGTTTTAACTGTTGAAACAGGTCAATGGGAGGTTAATTCACTGTAAACCAATTAGTCATGCATTATGGAGAGATGGGCGGTTTGACTATTGGAAGTTTCTGATGACTTAATTGGTTGTACTTAGCATTAGTTACATCAATTAGTGCTGGATGAGTCATCTCTGAAGTAGCCACTGAAGTTTATTTCTTGGCATCTTTAACCCTCTAGGGACTTAAAGGTCTCTGCTGGGTCTTTTGCACTCTCTAATGTTTTAACACTTGAATAAATGTAAGTAGTATTTTCAGGGTCAGGTGTTTTTTTGTATTCAGCACATGTTCAGCTACAATAATCATTTATTGTATATCAGGCTGTCTACATAAATTTTTTTTTTTTTTTTTAACTGCGTTAATCGCCGGCTAACATCCCTTCCTTTAAAAGGCTGTACCGCAGTAAATTTTAGAGCTAGACTGATGATAGGTATCATGTGAAAGTGGAAGACCTAAAGACCAATCATGTCATGCTAGTTTCTCAGTGAGGGGCCTGGATAACGCCCCAAAATTAGATGGAAAAACGGCATGGCCATTTAATAGGGGTCCCTTTACCATTGACCTCTATATCTTTTATATCTCGGTTTTGTTTTTAATGACCTCCACCTTTTGATCGGAGTTTGGTTTGGGTTTGATAGAGAGAGAGAAGGGCGAGAAGTGTCTCTTGGTCCAGTTCTATACTCTTTGTGAAGAACAGCCCGAGCCTCCAGGAACAGTGGCGGGCTCTGAAGCTGATTTTACAAAATGGCCAATAGTGGAATTACACGGTCTGGATCCGTTACATGATGCCATGGGGCCCAAAAGGACTTTTTCCCGTGAATTAACATTGGGATACAGATCTAGAAGTCTAGAAGAGCCACAAAATTAAATCATGATTAATCCTTCACTGTTCTGTCGTGCTAAGATGTAAGCACTGGTTAGATGGAGGGAAGTTTTCACAGGTCAGTGACACATACTACCCACATTGTGAAGTTTCCATTTCAGGCCCTTTTATTCTCTAATATGGGCATGGACGGGCACCGAATGGCAAATCACACACTTCTGTTTAAAATACATTGGGTGTTTGGGTCTGTGGACATGTTCATCCATGCAGTCCCCACAGTTACTGTCCACATGGTCTTAGAATTTGAGCTATGAAGACGTCTGCTAAGATGTGTGCAGAAGACAAAATCTCTGTTTCACAGGTGTATGTGCATTATCTGCAGACTTCCAAAACACTGCAACAATCAAAAAGTAATAAAACACACATAACTGAATGTAATAGAGATGGAAAAAGTAATTATAGACATGTTTTAAAAAAAAGAAAACGAAAAGACAATTGTCATAATGCAAAGAAAATCATTGAATACAAAAAACGGAATATGGCCAGTCATGTGAGATCATATTGTTTCTGCCAACTCCATCCATCGTAACTAATCTCAGTGAGATTCAATAACTCCATGATTGGATTTTGGGATAATAACCTGTTCCCAGGACCTCTCCCATAGTCATGATATTATTGATTAAAGGTTTTTAATGAGGCTTCACTAAAATATATCCACATTTTCATTTTATAAATATACCATGTGTATCAAAATGATTGCGCTGGTTAGGAATTATTTTCACTTTTGAGATTAAATTGTAAAGAAAGATTTAAACTGACAAAATCATAAGAGATTATCAGATCATCACAAAGCCTCTTTTATCTTCAGGAAGGAAATAAGTTATTTTACTTATTTTTTTGAAGTCTTCTTCCTCCCAGACTCACTAAAACATTTTGATGCAATTTATCATGACCTTCAAGGGATGTTTTTGCAGTTTAAAAGCATGCTGAAGCTTTATTGTGTCTTTAAATGGATCTCAGTGACATATTGTTGTCTAGACATATACATGAATGATTTAGCTCAAGGGAGAAAAGTTCAAATTGCACATAATTTTAGCGGTTGCATAAAAGCAAGATGAAGAGCACTCAAGTCGAAAACTCAAACTTTAACGCTCTCATACTTCAGCTTTGCACGCACACACACACACTCACAAACCTTTGAAAACCAACAACCTAAACTGCTCATTATCTTTTCTGCCATAACTTTTTCACTCCAGGACAACTTTACAATTTATTTTTTTTGAAATATTTAATTTTTTAAGCTTTTGAAACATGAGGATAAATAATCCGGCAGCGGTCAAACTTGAGATCAGCACTTTTAAAGCTAATTTAAGAACTGCTTTACGTTGCCTCACGTGCTCCCATTTCCCCGAGCTATCAGTGCTATGTACTGTACATTCCTGTGAAACATCTTAATTTGCGGTAAATGTGCGCTGGGGAGACGGAGGTCACCAGCTGTATTAGCCTGCTCAGTGGGATATAGCCATTTCCCTCCACCATCCCTCTTTTTTATTTTTTTCCCCCCATCATATGTATGACCTTTAAAACGTTGCAGAATGGAGGGCAGCTTCTGTTGGGGTTTAATTATAAACTGACCTGAGGTCACATCATATCACTCAGGGCCCTTGCATATTATTCAAGGATTTAAGACCAATGACGCCCTGTTGCCAGTCTACTGCAAGCAGACAGATGATGAAGCAAAGCAGCAAAAGAGGGCAATTTATCATAAGTGCTTTAAGTAAGGCCAATAAAATAAATATGGTACTGTGCTGTGTTGTATTTTTTTCAAACCTGTGCCCAGTATTGAAATTCATTGACGTTCTCAGCTAGAAAGAAGGTTCTACTGCAAAGATGAACTAATTCACTTTAATCCTCTTATGATCAAACCAATTCTGATCCTCTAAATCCAAAACAAAGATATTAAATCAAATCCATTATAATCCACTGTAGCAAACTTTCTGCAAAATGCAATATCATTGTTGGGTTTAAATAGGGTTTTAACTTAGTTTTGATTAAATTTCTCCCAGAGATTGTTTTTCATTATGCTTTCATGGTTAGAGCTAATTGGATTCCTAATTAGAAGTTTGAGAGGTGTCTATAAAACACCTTGTACCCTCCACTCCTCGCTCTGTTGGAGTACTCTTTAACTGAGAATGAATACCCGGTCATTAATACATGGATTAAAGTAGTGAGTAGACAGTACTTAAATAAATAAAATTGATCTCTTCCAATATCATTTCATCTGACTGCAACAGATGGCAAGTATACTTGACCTAAGTGGGTCAAAACTCTAATTTAAAGATAATCTCAAATGTGATTGTGCTCTTCCTATAATGCCGCTCTTATTCTCGACATGAAGGCTTGTAGTTGTCATGGATCTCCACAGAAACTTAATAAACAAACCTTTCAATTTCTGTTGACATTGTTTGACCATATGCCAAGCCCCCGCTAGCTACTGATGCCTCTAGCTCAGATGGTAGAGTGTGTGCATCATATGCTGAGGCCTTTGCAGCAGCCCAGGTTCAATTCCAGCCTGTGGCCCTTTGCTGCGTGTCATTCCCCCCTGTCTCTCCCACATTTCCTGTCAATCTACAGCTTACATATCAATAAAAAGGGAAAAATCCCCCCAGAAATTATCTTAAAAACAAAACAAAACATTGACTTCTCTACTCCAAACCCAGTAACTATTGCTCTTCCTGCAGCTCACACACCAACAACAACGCATGTAGCCTACATGAAAAAATGTCCTCTGTGCAAGTTAATGATAAAGATTGTGTGTATTTTGTTATTCAGTTCATTATGTTCACTTTGAGATGTGTTTATGTAGCCATCAGCCTGTAATTATTTGGGATTTCTTTGGCCGTCATTGGGAATAATTTCCTCTGTGCACATTTTTGAACATATTGTGACAAGAGCAGGCAGATGGTTGCAAACTAATTTCTCATGGTGTCCTGATCACATTCCAAGACTCCAACCCTACTGGGACCAGTGCTCTAATTTCCTACGTAGAGCTTAATAACATGAACTTCCTCAACAACCACTTACCAGGTGTAAAACTGGCTGGAAAACATGGAGGCGACTGACCTTAATGACATGCTTGTGAATTATTAATTGATTCACATTTGGTGCATTTACATATCAAACTACGGAGCACAGGAATGTATAGCTGAGAGGCGAAATGCAGGGTTTATTTCAATCAAAGCTTTTTGTGTATTGATTATGTTCAAAATTCAATTTCAAACAGGTTATGTCTGTTGTGTTCCACTTTGTGCTTCCCTTCTGGCTACTAGCAATGAAATATATTAAATACTAAAGCTCTGTTAGTGCTGAATATTTGTGATATGCAGCATGAGAACCTTCTGCCTCTCTCTTGTCAGTGCTATAAGACGGAAAATTTGGAACAGATTTTCAAAGTCTGCTACCGGCAGGGAATGGCTGACATTTATCTTGAAATAACCTTTAGTCAAATGGCCTTCAGTATCTCACAGCGGTAGCTTAGTGCTATTTGGCTTATCATATAGAGAGGGTATAATGAGGACAGCAGATAGGTGGAGGCTTAAGGAGACACCTTTAAAAAGCCACAAAGCACCAGTGGCATCGAAGCAGCTGCTCTCTGTTTATAACAAAGAGAAGCCAGGGTGTGTGCACGGATAACAGTTGGTTACTAAGGACAGCCAAACGAAATTAGATTCCAACATTTTTGGTGCAAATGTGAGCCTATTTTTCAGTGACAGTGTTTGGGAAGTGGATTTGTTCACTCAGAGAGATGGTATTGTTCCGAGGCACCTGTTCAAACTATTCACAAATTACACTCATGCTTCAGCTCTATTTGTACGCCAAGCAGGGATTGTTTTGGGCCCTGTTGGTTGGCAAGATATTTCAGAAATATGACTGCAGATTTACTGATATTTGGTGAAGAGTGAAGTTGTTGGCAAAGGAAAAAGTAATTAGTTGTTGGTGTGGATTGAAATTCAGGTATTAAGGGTTCAGTGTATTGGATTCAGGGTGATGTATTGGCAGAAATTGAATTTCTTATAAAATCTTTCTTTTCTTTAGTGTAAAAACAAGTAAAAGGGAGAATTCTTACCTTAGAATGAGTTATTTATATCTATACAGGGAGTGAGGCCTTGTTTATGGAGGTTGTAATGTTGCATTGCCATTTTTCTAAAGTAGCCAAGAACAGCACAGTTTTCCACATATTCATTTATTTGTGGTGGGCTGTCGTGATCAAAACATCTGCCACCACTATTAGATTTTCTATTTTTGGTGCTGGAGCGTTCACTAGGAGTGTATTAGAATACACATCGGCTTTTCAGTTATGCATTGCACCACACTGTTGGAGTGCAGTGCATACTGTTGTCACAAACAGAGCAGTGGAACGTCAGGCACAGTGACGGAGAAACGTAACTGTTCATTGAGTTGAGTATAAAGGTTCACTTGCACTCTGCAGCAGCTTCTCCCGATGGACTGATCTGATCAGCTTTGACTGGATCAACTGATCAGTGAATCAATCAATCAACACTGACCGAACAACCAAACATTGGCAGTTTGGTTTTCACATCGGACACCATAATTAGAATCTTATCTGCAACAAGCAGTGTCGGGGATACACTGATTTGTAATGCTAAACTGCTCTATTCAGCATTTTTTTTAACTGTTTAAATCATTGGATCTGTTTGTTTCGGAGAGGAAGAGGCCTCTGCAGATATTTTAGTACCTGAACAATAAACACAAAAGGATTTTTTTTCCAGGAGAAATTTTAGCTGGCTGCAATCTGAAATCCTCACTGCTAGATGCCACCAAACCTGCCTTAATCTTACACATCTCACCTTGAACAGCTTATTTATTGGCAAGAGATTTAGAGTACAACATTCAATAAAAACAACAACAAAAACTGCAAAAACACATTCACATTATCGGTCTTGTTAGTGGATTTTTCTTCTAGTTGTGCGTCTTGTCGTCTCAGGTTTCAGTTTATCTAATTGCAAAACAACTCAGAGCCAGGAATCCTTTGTCAGAGGAGAAATCTTTCCCAAGTTTGTCATTATAGCTTTTTTACTTTCTTATAATAGTACATGAACAGAATATAAATCACTTTTAATGTCGTTTTTTGAGAGAGAGTTAAAGTATCATACAGCTCAAAGGGACATTTATTTCCCATTATTTATGTTGTGGCACCTCACACAGCTATTAATGACATTTCAAAATAAAGTCTTCATATTAAGACAAACCGTTTTTGCTACTTAAATTTTAACTTCTGCCTTGAAAAAACTGTCTCATATAAACCCTCACTGTCAATGTGTGTATTTTGTGGGAGCTTATTCTTTTAAGCCCATTTCTTACTTGAAAAAAAACAACAACAAACAACACTCACACCTGCTAACATCTGGGTTTTGTGTTTAATGGGAAAGGTTACAGTCGGCATTGACTCCCACGACACATGGCTCTGCAGCGGTCAGCAGTGATGGATTGAGACACACGGGTGGACCCCGCTAATTTTAGCCCCTTTAATGGAGCAATAAAATGGCAGCATTCAAACATCATTCAAAATGTAGTCAAACTGCTTTCTACTGTTTACTAACCCAGTTTTCCAGCTTGTCCATTACATTGAGAGGGACACACCAGTAAAGAAAAACATACAAACAGAAAGGTATTCTTATGTACTGCATGGCTCTAATTTACTGGCAATGGAAAAGCAGTCTATTGCCTGTTTTAACAGCTTTTCCTGCAGTAAAAAGCTCACATGCATGCATATGATTTGGTGAAAAAAGGGTATAAGAGGAAATTTTTAAATGACTGAAATGAATTCAGAAGACAACATATGCATACATATCACACAATGGTTATGAAGAGGCACATACACTTCAAATGATATCTAATTACTTCCCCACAAGGACGTTATGTTCTTAATGTTAAGTTAATGTTAAGTAGGTTAGGCTTAGGGAAAGAAACATGGTGACAACGTACCTTAAAATAACTAAGTTAATTTTGTTTTACATGTTCCCTAACACCGGACTTGTAGGAAAAAGTCCTGTGTATGTCATCCACCACCACCCCAGCCCTCCTCATTAGGCGAATGTTTATTCTTTGTACAACCTCTTCTTCAAACCTGTTAGCGCGTTGATCAGCAGCCTTCCCGATACCGTGGGTTATATATGTGAGTTATATAGGGGCAGTGGTGGATTTCTTTTTGAAGGCATATCTGTGAACAGTGCATGAGAGCAACCTGCAGGGGACTGTGGAGCCCTTGAAGTTACATCTGCGCCCTCTAAATGCTCCTTACTTAATTCATTCATTTCTCCTTCCCTACCTCCTTTATTCATTCTTCCACTTTCACTCAGACTTCCAGCTAGGCTTTCTCTTATCCCCTGCATGGGTTACATTTTCTTCCACCACAGCCTCCACCACTGGGTGGGTAAACTGGTGCTGACAGCTGGAGCTCAAACTCCAACCGAGGCACTTGACTGAACAAACCTCCAGGAGCGTTTCAGTAGCCAAATATAACCGCCAGCCGAAACAATTCCATCATCTCATGAGGAGTCGTGGTTGAAATACAAAACATTACGGTGCAGCAGCGATCTTCAAGCGCTCCTCGAATGAATCCGATCAGAAGGGGGCACTCCCTTTGGAGCGGCAGCACATCAGTCCGAGACTGAGGAGTTGCACTCATCTGTCAAGGCCTGAATTACGTTCATCCGTGCCTCTGTGCAGTACTGAGCGCTTGTACGAAGTGGTTTATGGTTCGGCAGACATATTTGAGATTAACCACTCCAGTGGGTTGATTATCTTTCCATGAGTGAAGGTGAAGCTCACACACCAACCTACGCTGCTGCTACCATGCTGGATGACTTTCCTTTGCCTGATTCCATTTACAACAGGGGGGGTGCAAGCAATGACACGTGCACCCGTATAACACAATCCAAGACAATAGCCCTGCTGTAATTACTTTCTTGTGAGAGAGGGGTTGAGAGGTGTTGGATGCATTTGATAGCTTTTTTGGATCAAGTGTATTTTTTCTTGAAAATGAACATTTATGCAGGCCTTTAAAATGAAGAGACCTCCTGCAGTTTGACTTCATTATGTTATCTTTTTTTTTATTATTAATCTTCCATCGTGGCAGCATGTCTTTCATAATAGTATTTAGTCTCCCAACACTCTGCAAAGACTGATTGTGATAATAGCATTTGTTATCGTGCTGTATAGCTCCTTTGAGTGTCTTTCCATCAGAACATTACATTGTTTCTCAGCTTCATTTCAGGCATAAATTATCAGTCCGTCATTATATACTTTGTAATCAAGCCTCAGAGCTCCAGTGCTGGACCAAATCAAACTGATGAGCATTTTGTTCCTATGTAATTAAGTCCCATAGAGTGTGTGTGTTTGCCTTCAAAACCCAAGGAAGTTAAGAAACTAAAGACTTTATCTGTCAAAGACGATATAGCTTTATCTAAGTAGCACACACACACAGATATGCATATGCATTCTATTAATAAAGCCGCATGTACACTCTGTTCTGTTTTATAAATTGCAATCTTTGTGGAACAGGGCGCACATGCACGAGCCTCATTTCCACCCCCACAGCTCAGCTCAAAAATGCTGGGATAAAATAAAAAGGATGATTGACACTGGGAAATATAGCTCAAATGTAAATAAAAAAAAGATAAAATTCATCACTTGATTTAAAATTTGAAACTGAAAATGATAAATCTGCCTTTTATTGATATTTTCCACAATACTGTGGAGGCACTGTGCCTGCAGTTTGTGTGTACACCTGGTCTGAAGTATGAGCAGGGTGCCCAAATTCCAACTGCACATTTATTAGAGAATTAGAATCAGAATCAGGTTTTATTGCCAAGTTTATTTACATATACAAGGAATTTGTCTTGGTGTTTTGGTGCAAAACAATTAACATAAAGGAAGAATAAAACTAGTAAATTTAAATAGAATAAGCAATAAGATAAAAAAACAAAAACATATAGAAGCAATTTAAAAATATAAAATAAAAAAATAGAATATAACGAATACAAACTTTATGTACAAAAGGTGCAATGGAGGAATTGTACAGTTGTGCAAATATCTTCTTTGAATGAAGGAAATAGGATATGTGTAGTTTTTGTGCACCGATATACGTATGGCCCCTGTAGTTTTCTTTTTTTATATATTTCTTGTACAAAGTAATCACAATTTACATAACAATCTACCCCTACATATGTATACATAATCTACAATGCAATTTGAAGAAGAGTTGAACCGAGTTACATGAATTGAATTGGTGTCAGACTTAAGTCATAAATTCAATGACTTTAGACTCAACTTGACAAATGCAAAATTTGCTTGCAACTCAACTTGGACTTTAACACCAATGACTCGCAACTTCACTTGGACTTGAGCCTTTTGACTTGAAAATACTTAATACCTTCCCCCCAAGTCTAAAAATTAAAGTGTGCCCCAAGGCAATTCATTTCCCTTTATTTTTTGAATCAGCTAACATAAACACTGGATCCACGTTGTTTGAACCAATCAAACAACCAAGTTGCAAGTTGCATCCAATCAAGTTGCAGGAGAGAACTATGAGGAACTAACGTAACATTAGTAAGTATGTAATACCACATAAATGTAACATACCTGATCACATAATAAACTGTAATCACATGAAACTGTATGGCTTGGCAGCTCATTGAAATTTCTCAAAATTAGCAGATTTATTTCAACATATTTAAAAAGGTAGTCTGTCTGTATGTTTGTTCTCCTGTAACAGATATCACCCTGAAACATTTTTTTTGTCCTGTTTGAAAGCATTAATGTCTTTCAGCCTCAGAAATTTCTTTCAACCTTCAAAATGTCTTTTGAAGAGTTGATTTAATCCTCCTGTGTCCATCCTTGAACATCTGCCATGCTGTGAGGAAACATCTTTGAGAAAATGTGGTCAGTATGCCATGATCAGTCAGGCTAAATGATCTTATGAACGTACAGATTAAAATAACATCTAGTGGTTACTTGCATTTCACTGAATGTGTGAGTCTCTCTCATTTTCACTTGTTTGATCACCTGCCAATTGTAAAATTTGATTTCCATCATCCACATCATTAAATCACTGCTCTCTTAATTGGCAGATGATATAAGCTGATTATATATGTGGTGGGAAAAGAAAACGTTAGAAAATTGTAGAATCTGTTGCATTGACTGCTTAACAAGTGTTGAGTTAAAACTGCAGTGGGTGTTTTGACGTGAGAAGTGCAAGTCTGCATACCTAATAAGTGCATTAAGGTACTTCAAAGGGAGCCAAGTGCAAGTAAATTTCTTCATGTCTGTGTACAAGATGTTGAGAAAGGAAGAGGATTATGGTACAATTAGTCAGCCGTAGAAACATGCTTATTGCTGACAGAAACCAGTAAAGGTTTAAGACAGATTCACATATGTTATTGCCATGCGATATTGCATGTTACATGAGTGGGTTGCTCTGGTTACATGGAGCCAGTCTGCTGTAGCTTTCAACACGTGTCACAAAATATTCTCCCAGTCATTTGTTAGTTAAAATGTCTGCTCAGTGTTGCAGAAGAAAATGTGATAAAAGAAAACTGTTAATATCACCGTAGCTGTAGCGTGTTACAGTACATGTTTTTGGTTCTGTGTTTAGACTCACAAGTTGGAAAGGAAACTACAAGGATGGAAAGGATGACTACAAAGATAAGCCTTTTTGTTAAAGAATAAAATCATTTTTGTTCAACAAGAAACAGCTCCAAATTGCTATTGAAAGCCACCAGACTCAGTTTAAACAAACAATTATGTTAAAATTGTAAAAAAAAATTTTACTTCATTCAAACTCACCAAAAGCAAAATAATACTTATAGAAACTGTCTTGGTTTGTCTCTCCACTATTCCATCAATCACCAGCTCTGATTTGGTTGAAATAAACACTTAATTCAACCAGTTAGATGCGGAAAATACGCTGGCTCTATACATGCTGATTTACGATTTGATTTAAGTTATTTAAATGGAGTCTGGTGGATTTGGTGATAGCGTTTTGGGGATGTTTCTGGTTAAACAAAAATGATTTTACTCTTTAACAAAAAGGTCTTTCTCTGTATGGATCCTTTCCATACATTCTCAGACAAATAGAATAATAATCTGAGCCTGTCAGTGGCAAAAACAAGCACTTCAAGTGGTTACATCTCACTCCATACTGGACCAATTTCAAAAACTGGTGTTCCCATTAGTCACTAAGATGCAAAAACATGAGTGAAATATGGTCCAGGTTGAAAAATACTCAAGTTACCCTAACCCTAAATTAACCCTACTATGTATAAGTTTCAGCTAAAAACTCTTAAACTGAGTCACAGCTAAATTTATTGTTATTTGGAAGCCTCGGTTCAACACAAATCTATTAGTATAGGCCCCTGATAATTTTTAAATTTTAGCAAAGCAATTTCTGTATGCCTTTCAAAACATGCAGTATTCATATGAGCCTTTAAAACAGTTACTAGTTTTTTATTGTAACTCTTGTGCATGCATTAATGCATCAAGCCATTGCATCAGAAACACAAATTACACTGGTATCGTCACCTATACTTGGATACATGACATTACATGACATTTGATTCACAGGCATTTGCCCTTGCTATCATTTTTTAGGGTACTACATCCCAATGAAGTACTTTTTGTTTGTTTGGGTTTTATTTTTTAGCAAATAATGGAAGCTCTCCTTTAGAAACCAGCCTCTGCTTTTAGCACATTTAGGTCACCACATCATCACAGCATTATTTATGAAAAAAATCCTACATAGCATATAAAGTTTAATCGCAGAAGTTATTAACTGGACCAGCTCACTGTTTATTTGGCTTTTTTTTTTCTTTTTTTTTTTGCTTTTGCTGTTGTCGTCTGTAGTATGTTGCTTTTTCTCTATGATGATTGCACTCCACTTCTTATTTTTGCTGCATCATTACTCCTAATACAAGTATACACATCTATCCACAAACACTCCATTCCTGCTGTGCAGTAAGCTGACTGGCCACATTCTGGGCTTACGTGCCCGATGGGGCTCTATTCTTGCAGCGCTCAGTCTGAAAACTCCTTATCTCCACTCTCTCCTATCTCGGTTCTGTGCTCGGCTATGGCAAGGGCAAACCGCAGGCGTATTACTTTATTGGATGACAGAACAACATGCTTCCATCTAGTTATGAGCCAAAGGTTGCGGCCTCTGATTCAGTACACAACAAATCACAAATCGTTTTTTCCTCTCCTTTGACTGCTTTTTCTATTTGTGATCGAGTTTGACTTCCAGTCCAAAACACACAAAAAAAAACCCAGCTTGATGATTTCTGTTTAAAAAAAAAAAAAAAAGCTCTGCCTTGCTTTGGTAGAAAGCGTAACCTCATGCCATTTGTGTCCCCCAAGTACCTGTAAACGGTGGCATGTCAGCGATGAGATGAGCTTTAATACCAGTGTTACCAGTAGAACTGGATTATACAACAGTACATTTTGAGCACTGACCCAACTTTTTCTATAATTTTGTACCACTGAGAACTTTTATTTCTTAAAGGTTGGCACTAAGCGCCTGCTTGTATTCATACCATTTACTCTTTTTAACCACACTGCTCTGTAGATGGCAATTGCAATTTTTCGGACCATTGGTTGGTCCATCAAAATGGTCCAGATTAAAAAATATGATAAACCTTCATTATTCCCTAGAGGAAAAATTCAGTTCTTGCAGCAGTATAGTATTATATACCTCAATAACTGGTGGATGGACTGCCCTGGAATTTGTTTCAGACATTCATGTTCCCCTCAGGATGAATCGCAATAACTGCAGGGAGTCCTTAACTTTTCATCGAGTGCATCTGTCTATGTGTGTCTCTTTTTGATCATTCTGTGGCCCCTCTCTAAATTTGGATGATTTAGTGGGTCCGTGAACACATAGCAGGGCAAACTCATCAAGAGGTCTTTTTTTTCTTCAGCACAGGTTAAAGAGTTTGGGTGAATAACTGATCCGTTGATCCGGTCAGATCAATGGATGAGAGGAGCAGCTACTGTAGAAGCAAGTTAATGCAAACTTTTAGACACAGAACAATGAATGGTTATTTTTCACGCTCACTTCTGTGCCCAGAGTACGCTCCATGCTCTAAGAGAGGTGAAATGATCAACCTAATAGCAGTCCAGCTCCAAAAATATAAAATCAATACGTGGCAGCAGATGTTTTAATACTGGCAGGCCGCCACACATAAATAAATGTGTGAGAAGCTCTGATGGTTTTGGTCAGTTTTACATGGTATTTTATCTAGACAACTGGATGGAGTGTAACATTAAATGCATGCATTTAAAAAGGTTGTCATACTTATTTTTACCCAGAAAGTACCAAAATTTTGGTTTCAGTAGCAAAACAAACTGAATTGTATCTGGTACTGAGACATTTGAGCAAAGGAGAGGTACTCTGTGGAAAGTGTATTAAAGGATAATATGAGCGACTTCCACAAAGAGTACTTGGTAGAGCTTGCTTGTAACCTCGTGGGTCAGCATATAGCAGCTACGACAGCCGTTCTAATGGAACACAGCTTTCACCAACTAGATTATCCAGCTGAAGTTATGTTGTGTGTAAAACTTTGTTGCCCATCATGTATGGTCCATATCATAAGCAATATTCCCCTTTGCAGTTTCCTCCAGCCACGCTTACAGATCCATGCCCACAAAGTTTATGATCCTTTTGGTCCTCCGTAGACATTGAGTTAACATATGGCACATAATTCACTTAGAAGAGATTCAGCTGAAAGCTGTAAAATTTATCTTGAATGATACTGCGCTTTTAGACCTCTCATTCCCAGAGCGGCCATGTTGTTGACCCCAGCTGTGCATGGCTATGAATAATATGAAGCAGCTTTAACATCCCTATAGATCATGCTGCCTATCTGTTCAGAGTACATCCACTGCACATTTGTTTTAAAAGTCTGATTTATGTTTCTTCACCCGAGAGGAGCTTATCTGCATCCAGTGACGTGAATTAAATAGTTTTCCAATCACTAAAGTTAAAAAAAAGGAAAGAGGAAGAAAGGAAAAGAGACATATGAGGAAGCTTCCGATATGACTTCATTATTTTAATTAGAGCTAATTTATATTCATACTGCATTGCACTGCAGCCATGTTACCACAAACTTTTGACAACTTCCAGTCTCTCTCTCCGCTCACAGAAACATACTAATTAATAAATTCTCCTTGGACGGCCATCGGCTGTGATTAGATCCTCATACTTGTCCTTACACCCTCCTGATGGCAAAAACAGCTGATGTAAGCTTAATTCGATTATCTGGAAGTGCTGCAATTTGCACTAGCGTCAAGTTGGGTTTTTTTTTTATTTATTTATTTTTTTTAGTAATTGTTTTTGAAAGATGTCATAGGTTGGCTCTCAAACATTAGAGGCAGCCAGGAATGGCAAACAGTTTTGTTATTTTACATTTGAAAAAAAAAATGCAGCAAGAGATAAAACCCTAATGACTGCTTAAAGTTTTAAAAAGATATGCAAATATGTGCTGTGTGACTAATGAAGAGGAGTACAAAATCTAATTATCTGGTGAAGCATCCCCACTGTTAAAGATTTTGTGGCTTAGAATGTTTTAGCTCTTGACCCATGACGACAGCGTCAGCCCAAAATTAGGAACGGCAGGCTTAAGACAGAAAAAAAGAAACAAAGAAACAAACAAGGCAACAAAATAGAAAGAAAGAAATATGCACTGTAATAAAATTGCTGTAAAAGTATGTCCAAATTTTAACATTAGGCACAGTCTCTTTTAAAATGCAGTAAAAGGCTGTAAATATAGAGGTAAATTCGAACACAATGTACAGGCTTTTTTTTTTTAAACAAACTCCATAAAAACACTATATGTTTGATACTCTTGGAGCCAAAACTACAGTGTATATATTCTACTGTAAAATAGCAATTTAAAGTTTGTTTGTTTTTAAACAAACAAACAATAAAATTCTGTAAATCTTGAAGCTTTTTGGAGCCAATATTACACTGTAATGCTCATATTTTACTGTAAAATACTACAATAAATGTAATGGCCATATACTGATGAAGTAATTCATGATACTGACACTGTAAAATAATGGCAGGATGCTGGCAACTACAGCTTCCAGTAGTTTACCGTAATTTTACTGGAAATTTGTTACAATGTGAAAGAAAGAAAGACACAAAGAAAGAAAGTATGGAAGGAAAGAAAGATGGCAATAAAGACAGAATTGAGGAATAAAGGAAAAATTAAAGTAAAGGCAGAACAAATGAGGGAAAAAGATAAAAGAAACAAGAAAAGAAAGGAAATAAGGACAAAGACAGAAAGACTGAAGCAAAGGAAAAGTTAAAGGACATGAAAGGAAAGTTATGAGTAATATGGGTAATGCACATGGCCTTGAGACATGATTTTCATTCACTGTCTCTCTGTCAGTAGATCATCTGTTTTCGTTGTTTATGTGACAGGGTTTCTTCACAGCAGTGATTCTCAATGGGACTTTTGATTTCTCACTGTTGGGTCACCCTCCTCTCTGACAACGGTAACAGTAAATTTTCATGGGACTGAATCCCACAGGATGACGACCAAAGAGCTCCAAAGTTCGAGTCTCGGGGCGAGACTAAATTTCAAATGTCGGTTCCTCCAACTGACAAAAGCGAAGAGCTCCCTGCTTCACAGGAGTTCGTCTCGCTGGATGAGTTTTTATTATGTGACTTTGTGAAAATCACAACAGAAGTTTGAGAAGCATGTGGAGAGGGGCCCCCAAGGTAAACATTTTGTCTGAAATATGATGAGAAACAGTCTTTTTTCAGAGGCTCAGGCTCAGAAACATGCAGCCCCCCCATGACACAAGTTGAATCAATTAATAAAACACATAATTACAAATGTCATGTTGGGATCTATTGAGAAACGGTCCATGTGACCAATGTCCTTAACATAGCTCAAAGCTGTACTATATTATAAGTTTTATACCAACAATAAATCAAATGATGATGAATACTGTGACAAAGGTCGATCATATTGACAATAGCTTACCAATGAACCCAACTCTGAGCGTTTCAGTATATGTTTGTTGTCTTGGTTTAACTGCTCACAACTTTAGGCCTCCTGTGTCAGCCCTGATGCTCTCATCTACATTTCCCACAGCAGCATCAGGACGTTTTAAGTGAAAAAAAAAACTCTTTATATATTAATTCATAGGACTTTCCCAGCAGCAATCTGCCCAAAGAGAGCTACAAAGCAAGGATAGCTTTGGACAGAGTTATCAAAAGTTGAAAAACCCCAGCTAAAAACCAGCTTACACTGATAGCTGGTTTTAATTTTAGGTGGTTTTAGTTGTTCAAAGACTGTCTTAGACGGTTGCGACCCAGATCTTGCTGGTTTTTGATGGTCTGACATGCTGGTGTGACCAGTCTGTCAAGCTGCAAACACAAGTTACAGATACTTCATGGATAAAGAGCTAAGTCATCAAAAATTAGGCAAAACACACCTTAAGATGGTAAAGGTGTTTTCTTTCAGCGGTTTCTGGCAAAGTTAGTGTCAGACAAAGTCAGCCTATTTTAGGACAAACACAGTGACAGACAAAGTTTCCATTGGACAAAGTCAGCAAAGGAAAACATTAGTGTTTGGCAGTTGTATTCAGACAAAGTAAGCACTGGACAGCATTGGTGATGAGCAAATTGGTGTCAAAAAAAGGACAACGTTAGTATTGTACAGAGTATGTGTGAGACAAAGTTATTGAAGGAGAGACAGCAACAGACAGAGACAGACAATGTTAGCAATAGATAGATAAATTTAATGATAAATAAAGTTAGCACCAACACAGTTAGCAATGAACACAGTTAGCGATGAGCAAAGTCAGTGTTGGACAAAATTAGTGTCAGACAAAGATAGCATTGGGCAAAGTTAGAAAAGGACAAAGCTAGCAGAGGACAAACTTAGCAACAAACAAAGTCAACCAAAACACAGTTAGCCAAAACAAAAACCTATTTCCCTCAGGAGGTGGTGATGTCATTCAAAACTGAACCAAAGGGGAGAGTTGGATTTAAACTGATAAAGTGACCAAAAACATGACTCAAAATGCTCTGTGTGAGCTGAAAGAGTTAAGCAATTGTTTGCAAACACTTTGGCCGAATCCACTTCACAAGTGAGACTATGTTAATGTTGTGTTTTCAGCTTTTTATGCTGCCAACCAGCTTGGAAGCAGAAGAGCTAACAGACAGGCAACACTGACATATGATCACCTTAAAAACAGTTGTTTATTTAACATCAGGCAGACATAAAGCAACATCAGCATCTATTTGGAGTCACGTCTCTGGCTGTCAAAGATAATATATAAATACAAATCTACAGGGAGATGAAATCCTGCAATTCAGGTTGCTACAACAAAATCTGTGTCCTCGAGAAACCATTTTTTTTGTCATGCTGCAGTAGCTTTCAGTCTCAGAGAAAAAAATGTCAGGGAAAGAATCATGATATCATTATCGACCTGTCATATTTCTGTCTCTCAGTCCGTACACTAACAGAGGAATGTTTCCATATTCTTCCAGCGAGATCGGAGAATAGCTCAGTCTTCATTTGCTTGAGCTCAAACTCAAACACACTGTCTGACACCCACACGGGCCGAGCAATATCTCAAAGTGATGAGGAAATTGGAGAAGGCTCTGTCATTATTAGGGAGGAGGCAGATGGTGTCCCATACTGGTGCTGATGGGAAATCAGGAAGCGTGAGTCATCTGACTCTATCAAGCTATAGGTTTGAGGGACAGGCAGTGTGTAACTCAGCCTTTGTGTGTTTGTCCCTGGGTGTTTTACCTTTCATAACAAAGAATGGGAAAAATTAAGTCCTCAGCAGGGTAGAAAAAAGGCGTGATGTCTTCGTGCTGCATGTTTTAGGTACATCAGCAAACTGCTGTTCCCCGCCTGTAGCCTAAATCATTAACATTCTATATTAGTACTCTTACCTACTTCAGCTCTGATACTGCATGTACATATTTATATGCAAACCCACATAGACTGATCCATACCATTAAGCTGTTTATGCTTTTATCATTCATGCTGCTAACCCTTTGAAACTGAAGCAATATTTCAAAAACGTGGAAATGGGGAATGAGCAACTTAAGAAGAAATTAACCAAAAATTAGAAAAAAAGTAAAAATACAAAAAACTAAAAATGAGAGAGAAAAAAAAAAAGTAAAAAAAAAAAAAAAAGAAAAAGAAATGCTTTAAAAATAATAATTCTGTAAAAATAACTTTAAATATATTGTTATGAATGTTATAGTTTTTTAAACATCTTTTTTTTAAATGATTTCCCAAAGTGACTCATTTCTTCCAGTGTGCAGAACTGTTCTTGTCGTGTTTTCAAAAGAAATCAAATTTCAGATTTCAAAGGTTGAAATACTAAGTGTCTGAAGGCGCAAAAAAAAGTGATGTCAATCCAGGTTTCATAGGGTAAATCCCTTGAACCCTGAGGAAACTGGCTTGATATATTTAAAAACTTTGGAAGAAGACAATGAGTAACAAAAGAAAATATGACCCCAAAACGATCAAGACATTAGTAAAACGTACAAGAGCATTACCTGAAAGTTAGTGTAAAAAAAAGTAAATGACCTGGAAAAGTGCTTAAGAATCATATTGATTTTGTAACTTAATTTTAAATATGTAATTCTGATCATTATGAATCGAGTTTTTCTCCCCTAGAGATTTTTCCTAGCCTTTTTAAAAATAACTTCCCAAGTCTGCTAATTTCTTGCATTTGTCAAACATTTCTTACCAAGTTGTTCATTGCCTTTTCTCATATTTTTTTTCTTTTAAAAAAAAGGGTTAAATACTTGTGAAAGGTGTCTGAAAGCAGCACAAGAAAAGTGATTTTCCACCAGGATTCAAAGGGTTAATCTGGTTTTGACATAGTGTATATTTTAGAGTCGTGCCTCATCTGCATCTTGTCTTGTCTCAAACTTTTATATTTGCACTCTTTATATTTGCATCCTTGCCCACATTGTGTTGCAGCTGCTGCAAAGCAATGTCTCCAGGGATAAATACAGTTTTATTATATAACAATATCCTGATACCGCTGCTCATTTTATTCTCAATTTTTAGGGGCTTTTTAATGGAGTGGCGGCATGTTATGTCAGCATGGCATGAATGTTGAGGAAACAAACACAAAGTTTGCCTCTTTTCCTTTTTGGAGGGATGTGAGCAGATAACTTTGCAAATCAGTGTGAATATTCAGGTGAATGAACTGACCAGTGACCCTGAAAATAGATTTTTTTTTAGATTTATGCAAATGCAAATGAGGATGAAATTACCCTGGAGGCACTACAGTGATATGTTGAGGAACCACAACAAAAAAGTGATGGGACATGATGTGGGGTTTTTGCCTGCTGTGGATACACTTCTGGTATTGTATTTTCTGGGATCCCTCTTTTGTATGTCCCTTCACAGGATAACAGATACAAACCACAGACTATAAACTGTGGAAATGCACACAACAAGAGGTGAAGAGAACAGTCTGCTTCAGAATCAGAAATACTTTATTGATCCCCGAGGGGAAACTGCCTTTAGTTACAGATGCTCCCATTCTAAAGTTTTAAAAGAAGTAGGAAAGTGTGGAATATATCAATAAAATTTAAACATAAGTACTAATATAAAATAAATATCTAAACACTAAAGTATAATATAAATGTACATTTGTTCATGTTACTACCGTGTGATAAATAAAACAACAGATTAACAACATTTGAATATAGAATATTACACATGGATGTAGAACTGCACTGGATTATTGCACATTAAAGTAGTTCCTGCACACTATTAAGAGTCCAGAGTAGACTAAATGAGTCAGAGTGTCTGACATTCAGAGTGAGGACTTGTACAGTGTGATGGCCACAGGCAGGAATGATTTCCTGTGGCGCTCTGTGGTGCATTTTGGTGTTATCAGCCGTGTGCTGAATGTACTCCTGTAGCTGACCAGCCTGTCGTGGAGTGGGTGGGACACATTGTCCAAGATGACACGCAGCTTGGACAGCATCCTCCTCTCAGACACCGCCGTCAAAGAGTCCAGCTTCACTCCCACAATGTCACTGGCTTTACGCATCAGTCTGTTCAGTCTGTTGGTGTCCGCTACCCTCAGCCTGCTGCCCCAGCACAACACCGCATACAGGATAGCACTGGCAACCACAGACTCATAGAAAATCCTGAGCATGGTCCTGCAGATGTTGAAGGACCTCAGCCGCCTCAAAAAATAGAGGCGACTCTGGCCCTTCCTGTAGAGGGAGTCAGTGTTCTTAGCCCAGTCCAGTTTATTGTTAATGTATACGCCAAGATATTTGTAGTCCTCAACAATGTCCACACTGACCCCCTGGATGGAAACAGGGGTCACTGGCACCTTGGTCCTCCTCAGGTCCACAACCAGTTCTTTGGTCTTGGTGACATTGAGCTGCAGGTAATTCAGCTCACACCATGTGACAAAGTTGTCCACAACAGCCCTGTACTCAGCCTCATCACCCCCGCTTATACATCCAACCACCGCAGAGTCATCTGAGATCTTCTGGAAATGACAGGTCTCAGTGCAGTAGCTGAAGTCCGTGGTGTAGAGGGTGAAGAGGGAGGGAGAGAGGACAGTCCCCTGTGGAACCCCGGCGTTGCTGACCACTCTGTATGAGACACAGTGTCGCCGGGGCACGAACTGTGGTCTGCCAGTCAGATAGTCCACAGTCCAGGACACGAGGGGGGGATCCACCTGCATCGCTGTGAGCTTCCCACCCAGTAGAGGCTTGTAGTGGGTCTTCTGTGTTGGTGATTAGTTTCAGTAGTTTTGATAACATGACCATTTCAGGCATTTCTTAAGCTAAAGGCCAAAAATTATCTGTGTCCAGTTCACAAATGTAAGCATGGATAGCATTTATGTTGTTTTCTGAATATCTTTGGGTTTTGGATCGCTGGTCTAACAAAAAAAAAGCAATTTGATCTTTTCACCTTGAACTTTGGGAACTTGTAATTTTTCCTCAGTTTTCTATCATCTGAAAGACGAAGCCATCCATCAAACAAACAATCAACACAACAATCAATAATCAAAACATTTGCAGCCCTATGAATGCTTTTTCTGCAGTAAAGATGCTGGTTCTGCCGCTGCCGCTTCAAAAAATATGTTCCTGTCAGTCTTTATCTGGCGTCATCTCTTTTTTGATTTGTCAAATTTTCCTCCTCAGCCAAACACGAAAACCATTCCCGTAATATTTCAATTTCTTTTCATTTCTGGCACTTCCACTCAGCCTTTTTGGTACACAGATTGAAAGTAGGCATCAAAAAGGCCAAAACATTCCTGGAGTGCTGGGAGTACAGATAGTAAAATTGACATTCCTTTTTTTTGGTCCCAATTTTCTCAGATATTTTGCTGTTTAGTCCTTCTCTAATGGCTGTAATTCTGCCATCAAAAATTGCTCCCAGTTTCTTAAATTCTGGCTTGTTTGTAATAAATGCATTTTCCTTTGTGGACAGGTTACATGTTTTCTGTGTGGATGCATTTATTTTTTATGTGGAATTTTTTTTTTTTTATCGACCACTGTAAGCTTAATGTTAAAATGAGTCAGTGCTGCTCGGAGCCTGATGTCTAACACTGCAACAAAGGTGGTTTGCAGAATATAGTTTCCAGCTGGGAGTGTTGGAGTTTGTGTGTATTGAGTGCCCTTGATGTTGGAGAGGTTAGATGTGATGAGGCACGCTAAGGCTGCTATGCCTCAGAGAGAGAGAGAGAGAGAGACACAGAGAGAGAGACTCCTCTGCCTCTGGAGAAGGCCCCTCTTTTGGTTTTTTACAGCTTCGCAGTTGTTTTTGTCACAACCAGAGCCCCATATGTCTGTGAGAGCAGGTCTGGCACAGCAGGTCAAAGCAACAAGCCACAGCAACCATCTGGCTCCGTATTTGTCAAAATGTCAGGTGGGTTTGATTCTCTGCCCTTCACCTCCCCGACGCTGTCCTTTGGCTTGCCAGTCCGCCTGTCTATGCATGTCAGGTGACAGCTCCTAAGCACAATATCTGTATGTGTCTGTGTGTGTGAGGGTGTGTGAGGGTGTTTTCTGTTTGCGTCTGCTTTTTCTCTGAGTGACACATGCCGGTCAGCTCCTACAGGGCAGCTCTAACCTTTGCTGTCATTTCTCTTGGCAGCTTTTCTGTCATTATCATCATCATCATCTTTTTCTTCCTCTGTGCGTCTCCCTTTATTTCTGTCCGTCAGTCTTTTGTTCTCTCCGTCCGTCTGTCTCTCTTTTGGTTTCTGGCCCTCTTCCTCTGTGGCTTATGCTGTCATGTTGATATATCCGGTTCAGTGCTAGTCACTTGTCATTTCTCCTCTCTCTCTCTCTCTGCAGCTGACGCTGTCATATCAGGGTGGCTGCTAACTGTACTCTGGTTTGTCACTCTCTGGTTTGACATCACACTGTAGTCTGTCTCTGTGTCGTTTGCTGCCTGTGTCTCTGCTGCATACTTTAGTTTTAGAGTTTGCAGCATATTTTCTTGACTTTGCTGCAGCCATAAGGTACCTAAATGCACTCAGAACTTAAAATAGGGGGAGATGCTATAATAAAGAGATAGCATAGCTCAATCAGAAACTGTTTGGTGATCATGATACAAATTTAGTAGTCAATACCAGTATCAGTGAAATTTCAGTATTCTTGATACCCAGTTTGATACTAGCTTGGTAAAACCATCCTGATGACGTGAGCTCAACTTTCTGTTTCTTCTTCTGTCTGCTGGACTCTCTGCCTCCCCAAACACTTTGAGCACTGGCTTTGACAGTCAGATGTCTTCAGCCAATCCTGACGTTAGCATTAGCATCTGCCCCTCTACTACACAATTACGTGAGACAGTTTGACATTAAAGGTCTAAAAAATATAATTTAGCTATATTTACCATTTGTATTTTACTTGATTCTTGTCAACAAACATTAAGTTAAAATGGGTTAAAAGGTCTTCAATTAAATTTGTTCCCAAGAAGAAAAAAATAAAATGAAATATCACCATTTATCCTAAAGGTAATAAAGTGTGTTGAGTTTTGAGGCCTTTGCAGAAATGGCGCTTTTATACTTTGGATCAGATACATTTATATCTTGTCTATTCGTTTGGAGAAAGTAACGCCGCAAAGTAAATCATATTGTATGCAGAGATTTTAATTTCCAGTGTTATTTCAGCTCTGTTGAGACAATTGGCCTTTTCAGTGAACCTTTTGAATCATTATAACCTTTAATTAGGAATAAAACTGTTGCATTTGCTGAATATGTCAGTGTACCCTCTAAAGGGCAGCACTACTGTATTTATCTCACCCCTTTTACGCATAATATTTAAAAAGAAATCACACAGAACTGTACAGTATGTTCTTTTCTAAAAACAACCCAGAAATAAAAAAGAACCGAACTGCAGGTTCACTTTTAATTTCCATACGGACGTCTCCGTCCAGATCCCTGCAATAAAGCGAAAGTCACTACAGTTCATATTGGGAGTGCTGTCCTGTACTTATTTACTCACAACAAATGACTTGCTCCATTGTTTCAGCGCAGCAGAGTAGCACATCATCACCAGCTGTTGTGTCGAAGTTGCCCTGATCTGCGTCTATCGACTACACGGAGGCGGAATAGTAATTGAATTGCCCGTCGTGGCCCGGCCTTTCGCTTTATTCAGGAGCTCCTCTATGTCCGGACTGCCAGAAAGTCATTACAGCAAATTAGTTATTCTGGCTCCACGCCAGCTCTGTCACGCTCTTGCCTCCTAACTCTTTGTGTTTGGTGCCAAACGCTCATAAAGCAGGAAACATGCTGCTGCTGCGAGTGTGATTGAAGACTGTAAGGTTATGAATTAGATATACATAGCCTGGTGTGTGTTTGTGTTTGTGTGTGTGTGCATGGTTGACTGCAGTATCTAATCAAGCTTTGATGAGCCTCCTGTTTCCCAGGTGGCGGGGGAATGAAGGGATCATCATCTTTTATTAAGAACGCATGGCCGAGTGCATTTAGTCACAAATGTTCATACAGGCTCTAATGAACACAGCGGTTCTCTTTTTCATTTTCTCTCAGTGTGTTTTCTCCTACCAGTTGACCGTTGCCTTATTACTGCTGCCATCCTGTCAAGCTTTCTGTTATTGCAAAACACATATGCTGTTTACAAAGATAACTGCCGCAATCAAAGTGCATAATCATTTTTTAAACAATATAAGCCTGAAGTCTTGGAAGTAGACATTTCTAGCAGCAGCTGTTGTTTTGACATCTGAAAAACACCTTTTGACACCTGTTGCTAGCATGTTTCCTTAGCTGTAGCTAGGTAGCCAATTGAACTACTGCAGGACTGCCAATTTTCGCTTTTGGCATGAGACACTCATTCTCAGGCTCTGTCAGTGAGGTGCATGGCACAAAATGGGTTACATCATTTAATCTTTATAATTATTAATCTCAGATAGAGGCAATGTTGGTCAGGATTTAAAGGGTTCCTTTTTTGGCTCATTTTTTCAGGGACTCTACTTTTGCTGCTTGTGATGAGGAAAACTGTTGTTTTTCTAGAGCTATTGCTGTGTTTTTTACAAATTAACTAATTCACTTGTGTAACCCCTACGCAGTATCCATTGTGTCCAGTGTTATGTCGAGGACTGTTTCCCTGCTGATATGTGTTTCCTCTCCACCTAAACCTGACCCAGAAACGGCACACTAGAGGCTACAGTGACTCACCATCGCCCCTCAGGCCAGGATGTGTTATTACAGAAGGGGCGGCCCGTCCCTGGCTGCTTAGCAGTACATATCTCTGCAATACTTTAAATAGGCGTCTTGGACATAGCGTCAAAGGTGTTACTACTTCACACTCCGTTGATAGGGTTAGACCATTTTTTGAATGTTTTATCTAAAATTAGTTTTTACATATAGCTCCTTTAGGAAACCTGAAGGCACTTATGGTAAAAATCCCCTCTTTAGGATTTACTATATATTCAAATTTTAACAGTAATTCATGACAGCATGACAAATAAACAAGTGGGTATATTAATCATAAATGGAGCAGACGCATACACATAACACATCAACACAGCTGATACAGTAAATACAGCACAGATGTTTTTTTTCATGTTAAACTTAAATGAGAGTAACGATGGACAAGTTTTGATTAAGTGAGGACTCCAGTTAAGCAACTGTGTCTTTTTTCTGTGTCCTGTGTCACAGTGTGAAATTCCTGCCTTTAGCAGGCAGTGTATAAGGAGCTACTGTTAGCTCTGTCAGCACTATTGCTGTTGTTTACACTATTAGCCGCCACCATTTTGTCCCGGCCACCTCCATGTTTTCCTGCAACATCAGAGGTGAGAGCCGTGTGCAGCCAGCACACCCCTCTGACAGACCTGCTGTAGCTAGTTATGATCAGCTAAGCTGTGACTGGACAATTCCTGTTTGGGGAAGGTCAGCTCCTTTTTCCACCTGACACATAAACTCATACACACACACACACACACACAGGAAACCATGCACACACAGGAAACCATGCACACACACTTGCATGGATTCAACTCGATCTCCATTAAGTGAGATAAGGTGAAATCTCAACTGTGGTCTCTCTGTCCCTGCACTGACTGACCGGCCAAATGATAGGATGAGAGGCCCCGCCTCCATCTATCTGCAGGAGACTGATAAATCCTGTCTCACACACACACACACACACACACACACACAGACGGATACTCAGAATTTGTGCACAAACATACACACATTACATTCGAATACGCACACACTGACTCAGTGTCTGGTGACAATCATTCAGGCAGAGCTGGGCCATAATGCATCTCCATGGCAACTGTCCAGGTATGCTGTGTGTGTGTGTGTGTGTGTGTGTGTGTGTGTGTGTGTGTGTGTGTGCGCGCGTGCGTGTACAGTTGACTAGGAGAAAGTTATATGTTCATCACACACACTCACGGAGGGAGCAGCGATGGATTTATCTGGTGATACTCAGATATGGCTGATAGGGTTAATTGGTTTTCGGAGGGCATGTAGAGAGAGAGAAAGAGAGAGAGAGACTGACCAGATTACTGCAGACACACCGGGGAAGCACTGCCAGACACAGAAAGAGCAAGAAGCGCGAGAGGAGCAGAGAAAATAAATGTAAGTGATGACACAAGAGCAGGAAGTGAAGAGAGGTGGAGGAAGATTTCCCTTTTACTTCGGGAGTCAGGCAGAGAGCGAACTGAAGACACTAGAACTATTTGTTTATTTCCTTAATTTCTGTCTTTGTTTTTCTGTTGTTCACAGCCTTTTAGACTAATTTTCTCTTCTCTTAATTTGACTTTATCTCTGTATTGATTTGGATGTTTGAATTAGAGCCAGTTTGACAAAGTTGACAAAACAGTTTTACCTCAAAGTCCATTTAGTGGTTGTTTTTGACCTTTTGATCATATCACACGACCCTTATCAGCACATTTTTCCCAGATATCGTGGAATAGTAGATAAGGCGTGTTTTTTTTCAACTGCTTCACCCATTTGGTTCCCAATCTCACTCCACCTTCATCTCCTGTAATTCAGCTTCTGTCAATACACTAGTAAAGGCATTAAATGTCCATTAATGTGTAAATAAAATTCTGTTTGAAACTTGTGCTTGAGGTAATTATGAATCAGTAACACTGTTGTTCCCCATGAGCACAGCCAAGTTTATTTTTCAACTGAAAAAGGTCCCACTCTATACATTGCTTTATTACAATGCACTAAATACCCGATTTAAGGGGTTCTAATCAAAAATATTTGTTTGTTCTGAATCAGACTTCAGTGATTCAGTGAGGGGGATTGTGATTCTTATAGCGCTCTGAAACCAAGCACAGAGAATTACAGAAGTAGAAATGAGAATTAAGTAAAATATAAAATAAATAAAGATTTTTTTAAAAAATGAAAAATATATAAATTAGAAAAAATACGTGCATCAGTAGAAATACAAAATATAAATATGTGCAACATGCTTCAATTTGAAAAAAAAAACCCAAAATAATATAAAATATGTGCATTATTAAAAACAGAAAATAAAATAAAAAATATGCTTCAATTTCAAACCAGTATATAAAAGTAAAAATGTAAAATATCAATAATATGCTGACTCCCAAACATGCATTTTATTTTCTTTATCATTTTTTATTACTTTGTTTGTCATTACTAAGAATGCTGAGAATGTAAATAGCACTATGTTGTTAAATCTCATTTATGTTGAAAAGTCAATAAAAATATGTTTAAAAAAATAAATAAATTATATGCTGACTATGTAAAGTGTGTTAAGTATAAAATTAGAAAAATATACAAATATGAGCCTTCTGCTAGCATTTAATATTATGTGTTTATCTTAACAACAGAAATAAATGGTTTTTCATTTTATGAGAGAGATTTAGTAATTTCGCTTTTTAGAATTTGTTTTCTTCCCCTCAAAATCCTGCCCTTGCACTCAAATAGCCCCTGTTTTTGTCTCCTGAAGTTTTGGCTTCGAAAACTTGATGTGAAAAATAAAATTTAAAAAAAAATAACTGCAATGGTAGTGGGGAGTTTCCAGATCAAAAAGAGGAGGTCACAAGGGCATGATAAATGACTGTTAAAATGCAGAGTAAGAGTGGAAACAGCTCCAATAGTGGCTTTTAAACACCCGCGCTAAAGTGGTGGTGGTGGGTGGGTTTGAAAATTAATGTTGCCTTGAACCGAGCCCCTTGCTCTTCCTAACAGAGCAAAAAACAAGAACTGTTCTCCTAAAAACTCTTTCCGTAGAGAAATTCATAAAAATGACAAATACAATCTAGTAAGTACAGTTCCCCTTGACCTTGCACTTTACTGTCAATCTAAATAGTGCCAATCTAGTTTTATAAAAACTTTCTTTGGATTATGTGCTTCATTGAAATTTTAGTTAGAATTTTGGAAAGTGATGTTTCAGATTTATGCCTCTATTTCTCTGAGCATCAGTCAGCAACAGGTGTCCCAGACACCAGAGTTTACACGTCTCTGCTTTGCTGTGAAATGCTTGAAACGTCTGAAAGCCGACTTCTGTCAAATTCGACAGGTGTGTGTGTGCAGAGGGATTTTTAACACTCAGGAAACCCTTTTTTGAAAAGTTTCAAGAGCACATTGAGCCTTCAAGACAGCTAAGAGATCTGTCATGAATATTTCAGAAGAACTCTGAAAATGTGACGGCAGTTGTTTTTATCTACAGTCAGTTTCTTGGTGGTTAATGGCTTGATGGTTAATTGTCGATTTCACTGAAGCTGATAACCAGCTCCAGATGGTCCAAACCGCATCACTACAACTTTTGGAGGCGCAGTGTCCTGCCTCGCACACGCTGTTGAACACATTTCAGGGAGCTGCCAACTACCACAACAGGGAGCGCTTCAGCCACACTTTCCTGCTGTCAGTCACTGAGCCGCTGCAGTGGAGCAACTGGACACCTTGATGGCAGATGATGAGTGTTTTCCATTCAATTACCCGACCCATATTTTCTCAGGCTGCCAGTGATTCACCCCAGTGGTTTTCCAGTCAGAAATCTGCTTTCCCAGCTGCTGCCTGCACTTAATCCCAGTTATCAGCTGAAAGGTGACGCTTGGCACTAGAGCTGCTGTTCCCTTCAGCTCTACAGAGAGTTTTGGCACCACAGCTTATTGTTTTAGTTTGGAAACTTTGCATGTTTTGGTGAATTGTCACAGCTCAAATCTTTTTTTTTTTTTTTTACAGCTGACAGCTGTATTCTGCAGAAAAAAAGTTTGGATAGCCCCATTGTTTACTTCCTGTCCAGCACCAAACAAAAGAGACAAAGTTAGCAACTAGCTGGTGAACAAAGTGGAACATTTAACAACTAAAGAGCCTGATATTTTTACTCTGGAGCTGATAAAGATGAAACCAGAGCTAAAAGGAGAGTACAAATTTGACTAAGATGTCTCCAAACAGATGCTAGTGTTGCTCTGTAACTGCTGAATGTGTAGACAGGCAAGTGTTCGTTGGCACTTTCTTCTTATCGACATCAGTGGGCTTTATGTTGATTCTGTTTACAACTTGTTGCACTACTCCCAAGAGGCCAAATAGAAAATCAATTATTGCTGCTTTAAGGGTATCACAATGCAAGTGTTAGTGCTCAATTCGGATGGTCGTTATGTTTACACAACAGCCCAGACTGTAACGATGGTTAAGATTAGGCAATAAAGTCATAGACGGTCAGGTTTAGGCAAAGGAATACAATCCCTCAATTGCACCTTTTGTACATACATTTTGTGTCCTTTATATTCTATTTTGTCATTTTAAATATTTAAATTGCTTCTTTGTTCTATTCTGTTTAAAGTCACTATTTTTATTATTTCCGTTATGTTAATTGTTTTGCACCAAAACACCAAGTCACATTCCTTGTATTATGTAAATGTACTTGGCAATAAAACCAGATTCTGATTCTGATTCTGAAGAGGCTCATGATGTAGAAAAACCCCCCACACACGTCCACATGGAAAGTGAACTCCAGACTCCCGATGAAAGTCAGTTGTTCCATCTAACCTCCCCATCCACCTGCCCTATAAGTGCACTCGTGCTCCTTTTATTACGTGGTTACCGGCAGTGTTATTACCTGGCGCTGTCCTTCACAGTTTCATGCCTGCATTTGCCGGGTTCTGTCCGGCTGCGTTTTCAAGTCACACCACTGGTGCACAATGCATGTGGACGCACCTGGCGCCATCCGGCCATCCACAACATATGATAACGTATGAGCACATTCTCATATGATGCCATCCAGCCGCGTTCTGGTTGGACGCGGAAGGTGGCTTTTGGCCTCACGCATGTATATGGAAAGCACTGACAGAGCTGCGCTTTTTGACTAGTTCAGAGTGAGAACGGACTGTAACCACTGTATGAGTGCAGTGCAAAGCAGCTGCAATCAGCTAACAAAAGGACTCACATTGACTTACATGCATGTGGGGCTGGACCGTCCACCACAACAAAGAACTGAAAAGCTCTCTTCACACTATGTCTTTACATAACAAATAGTGGTACAGAGCTCCTTTAAATGTTTTGATCACATCTAGTTTTCTTACCTCTGGAGGCCTAATACATTAATTGTAAGCCACTCTAGACAAAAGGATCTGCCAAATGAGAGTAATTAAATGTAATCTGTTATATATAAATGCCAATCTCTGCAAAATGCACTAATAGGAGCCTGTAGTCTGGAGCCTGTTGTCTGAATTCAAACAGTTTTGGACAACATTTAATTTAAAGAACCTTTCTGCAGCGCAGCCAGCTTGCAAAACAAACTGTCATTGTGACAGGTAACTGTTTTGTTTTAGAATTAATTATGTGACAAATGTGAGGAAGTTGCAGAAGCAAAATAAAGGCCTGAACAAACTAAACTGAAGGTTTAGGTGATGAATGTTTTGATATTCGCTCCACATATCTGTGCGTTTTTAGAAACCATTTTTTGGGCGCACTTATACTCGTCACACTTGTCAGTAAACTCATTTACACAAGGCCGAGACCACATGCTCACATGCATATGCACGCTGCGTCATGGTCCAGCCTGATCAAAAACTAACGGAGCAGAAATGTCCTTGAAAGTGAAAAGATTCCTGTGAAATTACAAATGTGCAGCCAAAAATCGCCGTCTGCTAAATTGGGAGCACCCTTTCCGCATTTCACCCCGTCTACGTGTAATTTGTTGATTTGTCAAATATTCACACATGAACGGTTTTACTGTCCCCTGTGGGCCACTGTAGGCAAAATTGTGCAGTTCTTTCCAGTGCAGAAAAAAAGGGAGACAGGTTTTGGTCAGGAAACAACAGCCTTAAGCAGGAGCAAAAAAAAAAAAAATGCATCCAGCAGCAGGGGAAAATGCAGAGTCCACAGAAAACACTGCGTCAACAAAATAAAAGAACCAATTTTGAAAAAATAAATAAATAAATAACTCAACAATGGAGTGGTGGGAGACACAGAGGAGGACTGCACCATCCTCCTCCACATGGCCTCTTGCCAGTTTATATTGTCAGATAGTGTGTTGCATTTTGTATATTAAATACACCCCCTTACACATTGAGCATATAAGAGTATATAACACCCAACAAAGGAACAAAATGCAGCTAAAAATAAGTACCCCCACATGCATACTTTCAAGCTTGTAAAACACTGTATCCATCAATCCCTTTACCTCTGTGTGCTTAAATGGCCTCTCCCATATAATGGCCATCAGTTTACCTCACGTCCTGCGAGTGATATGAACTCGCTCATGGCAGGAAGTGATTAGGAAAGATGTAGAGCACCATAAAGTTGAGACGCTGGGAGGTTTACACACAGTTGTCTTATTAAAATAATATACAATTACTGTAATAATGCTTAATGAGGTTAGGAGCACAAAAAGAGGGCTCTGTTTTTGTAAAGATATATCTGCTGGGAGCTACACAGAAGACAGTATCTTTCTGTTCTGCGCCCTGCTCTCCCTGAGTCTTTGTTTCTTTTATTTCTCGTTTCTTCTCTCAAATGCACATATTTTCAAGCAAATTAGAATATGTGTCTCTATTGATTGTTGCTCGCAGCACAAAGGGAACGCTCAATTCACTTATGAGAAGAAACTTTGTGCAGAAGCGTAAAGTTGTTAGAAGTTAGTCGTAGAAGGCGAGAAAACTTACATTCAAAAGATTACAAAAGGATGTTGTTACTTTTTATTTTTCACAGTTTAACAGAGTTAACAGCTTCCGAATATCTATTTTATCTCAAGCTCACAAAGAAGTAGCAATAATTTTGGGAAACAAAGTGCTGCCACAGACTATGCATGTTCAATCTTTGGACACAATGCTTTATGTATAAAAACATAAAAGAAGTTGTACTAGATGTTTTTTTTTTTTTTAGTAATTACATAATATACAATTATATACAATAATAACAGCGTAAACAAAATCAATATACACTGTATTAAGTAGCAGAATCAAAACTCATTTATGACTGCCCTAGTTTTTTTTTTACCAATTTAAGCTATACACCAAGAATAAAAGACAATAATTCAAACATATTATCCTCAAAAATATATTTATGACCATTATTACACATTTTTGCAATGCAACCCCAACAATAAAATATAATTCATTTTAATATTTTCTTTAGCTTTTTCTGCAGAAACTTAACTTGTCTATTTGCAGGACACACATTGTCCCAATCCACAACTGAATGCTGCATTACTGACGTAAACTTGTTTTTGAAGATTAAATTTAGTTTTTTGTTTTCAGATATCAGCTGCTGATCCTCTGGGCTGACACAGGTCATGTTTCGCTCTTGTAACCTCATATGATGTTGTTCCGACCTCCTGAACAGACTGTTGTTCAAAAACAGACTTGAGGACCACTTCAGCTGATATTTGGAGCCGCAGTGGATTTGTTACAATAGATTTTTTGTTACCTGCACAGGGGATTATGCTCTCAAATCTCAGGTATTAGTGGGTTTACCAGGGGGATTATGCATTGTACTTGATTCACAGTCGGTCCGAACAGATAATGTACCAGTATGAAAGCAGGTGTACCTCCAAAAACCCTGTATTCTGAACAGGAGAAAGGACTGGCAGCAGATGCATTAATCATCTCGGAGATTCTCCAGGCTGTCAAAAGTGGGTGGTTTTCCCAAATGGCCAAAGAATACGTGACTGCAGACAATATGTAACAGTGGTTTATTGTTCTGCTACATACTGAAGATAGTGAGACATTCATTAAACTGGGTCTTTTTTTCTATATGAGGAATGAAGCTCTGCACTGGGACCCGAGCACATCTACATAAACATGTAAGCTTGTCATGTGGGGCCCCAGTCACGTCTTAGAGGTTTTGCATAAGGACTTACCAGAACTGCACGAGTCAGATTTGCATGAAAATCTACATTACAGTCATGATAGCTCCAAAAGCTCATTTTTCAGTGTAAATACAGATCTTTTTTTTTCTAGCTCACTAGTATTCCATTAACTTTATCACAAAAACGTATTACAATAAATGAATGAAGGTGGGGTTTTTTGTCATAAATATTTGTATTGAATCTTAAGATAATACTTTATTAATCCTACAACAAATTCACATATTACAGCATGCTAAGAGTCAAAAATGCAAGAGAAAAAAGAAAAGGTGACTTAATTCCAAAAAGGATAAAAAATATTACAAAAATAAAAAATTTGATGTAATGTTCACATAAATAAACAGACACAAACTTCTGACAAGGACAGTACCTCTGGTGGATTTGTTGAATAAGACATAATTACGTAGTTCTGTTTGCAGTGTTATTGCCTCAAATACATTGAAGTAACAGGATTGAAAGATAGCAGTCTTCGGCTGCATGTAATTTTTTCTCAAATACAATGTATAGATCATAGACGGTAAACTAATGGATGAAGCTACCGTGAAGTCGAAGCCTTGAGTTCAGCATTTTGGCCAGAAATCTCTGAAGCAGCCCCGCCCTTAAATATGCATAACTATGGATGTTGAAAAAAGCTATAGCTTATTATGGCCACCAGAAGTGTGTGGCGACAAATATCTGTCTGCAGAGACTTTGCCTGATTTCTCATTTTCTTCATATGTTGCTGTTTTTGGGATGTTCCTGGGCAGAGCGCTCAGGTGAAGTCTGAACTTTAGCGATCAGGTGACAGACCGTAAGCACATGTTCAAGAGGAAGCTACGAAAATCACAGAGCACATCAAAAAAGTAAAACCAAAGAGAGGCAAAACACCAAGCAGACAAAGCGAACGGATCTGTGGTTGGATTTAATTCTCGCTGGTAAATTGACAAGTCCTGCATAGAGTAACTTTACAACAACTGTTTTTTTTTTTTTTGTTTCCTGTTATTGGCACAATTCCTTTATTTACATTTTACACAGGGTCTACTAAATACTTTAATTAGTTATTAATTTGTCAGTTATTTTATTATTTAATTGATAAATCATTGGTGGTAACATATTCAGATTGTTTGTTTTGTCCAACCAACAGTCCAAACCCCAAAAAATATTCAGTTCACTGTCACACATTGAAGGGAAGCTTTTCCTTATCCGAAGCGAGGGTCAGAGGACAGAGAACGTCCTGAGCTAAACTTACGATATTGGATTACATAAATAAAATTGACTTGACATAAAATTGACACAAGACCGGAAAAATGACGCAAATCTTCACATTTAAAAAACTGTAGTTTTACTTTTTTTTACTTGTTAAGTGATTTAAGTGATTCATTTGCCATTGCAGTACTGGGTCATTCATTTTTGGCTAATGCTCCAATGCATATAAAAATTGTACTTGCTGAGGGACTTGAGGCCATTTGTGCTCCAATAAATGGACTAGTTGTACAATGAAGTGAATAAAAGCATTTCCTGAGGGGAAATCGTCTTGATGACTCAGTCTGTTAATGCATGTCCCAGGTACTGACAGTACAAAGGGGTTGAATTTCAAACTCACTCCTGGACAGCTCATTTCTGTCTCTCTATCCACTTCCTGAGCTTTCTCGCTGTACTTGTCATGAAAAGTGGAATAAATTCAGAGAGTATTGGAGGAGGATGGACTGTCAACGTGCGTCAGAAAAGTGTCTGCCAAAGACTGTCAGGTTGCACAGTAGCTTCATTTCTTTCTTGCTGACCCTCCTGCCCTTTCTCTGCAGAAAGCGATATACTGTGGAATACCTTGTACATTACTGGATTTATAACTGTCACATATATATTAACCCGACTATCTCACACCGCTGTGCTGCTTGGCAAGAATGCATTTATCTTAGCCAAAGTGTTGAACCTAAGCCATGCAGAGACTGAAAAACAGATGCGTTTCACTGCAGCAGCCAGCTCTCTTGGGCTCAATACAAACATACTGCCTGTGGAGATAAATACAGACCAGCGCTGCAGACAGTAAATACTGATGTTTAATGATGCTCTGAAACTGAAGCAGCATCTCAGCTGTTGATGACAGGTTTGGCTGTGTGAAAGGAAAATTGTGGTATTTTTTAAACCTGGTTCTTTTATAATTCTGGCCATTCTGAGTAGAGTACAGGTCATGCTAAATTTTGACATTGTTATTGGCATATAAATTTGGGAAGCAGCATTTTTTAAAGCTTTACAGACCAGGTGTCTTCAGCATTTTCAGAACTTGGACCTGCAATAATATGTTGGTAGGCCAATCGTGCCGTTTATGATGCATGAAAAATGACACTATAAAATAATAATTAATGTCAGATTCATTTATTTATACATCATGTTTTTTTCTGAGGTAGACTCTATGTCAGAGTCTGTGGCTTGAAAAGTAACAAAATGATCCATTGTGAATCACATTAATGCCACACACTTGAATTAATAATACATCTAACTGGTAGATATGTTTCAATACCCCACTGAAAAAAAAAAAAAACAGGTAAAAACCAGCACATGCTTTGAGCTGGTTAGATGGTCATCACTCAGTTCTTGCTGGTCTTTGATGGTTTAGCTGGGTGGGCCACCAGCCGGACATGCTGGTGTGACCAGTCTATCAAGCTGCACACATTTACCTTTATGTATATCCTGTGACAGTAGACTTAACTGGTTTATGACCTTTGCTTTTTATACTTCCCCGCAGGACACTGTTATTTCTCCATACTCCAGGACATTGATTTGGTTTCAGTTTTACACGAACTTCAATGGATTAACCAGCTAGAGTGGCCATCACAAGCTGGTATTATCAGCTAAACCGTCAAAAGCTATGCCAAAAAAATCCTTAAACTGATCAAAGTGGTCAAGTTGATTTTTTTCAGCAGGATAGTCTGAAATTATTTGCTGTGCTGTTACAGACCTGTGCTGCTCAGTAATTTAGCATTATTTTTGTTGAATAAAGTTTTTTTGTTACTAATAGGCGAATTTATCTTTGCTTTTATATGTTGGATTCATGTTAATTTGATAATGATTTAAAATAAATAACTAAACAATAATTTGGTTGACCACCTGCAGAAACCCTGAGGAAGTTGAAGGCCCAGGCTCTGGGCAAATCAGAATTACATAAATATTTCTAAAAAGATGTGCCTGAGTCCAAATATTAGGTAACACACCATTAGCCCCCTGAATTAGCACATTTAGCTACATACACAGGGAGCTAGCTACAGTACTTTTGGGACTGTCAGCTTTGCCAGTTAGCTGTTTGGTTTGATAGGTAGAGATAGACAGAGTCTGGAAAACATATGACATAAGCCTGACCTTATTAGGTTTGGAAAGACTCATATTCACAGTAACAGAAGCGTCATCTTAGCTGGTTATGACTGTTTTTGGTTATGTTTGAGGAAATTGTGGCATTTTTCAACCTTTGTTATAGACATTTGAGGAAAGGCAACATATGAATGCACATTAAATTAATCTTTCTAAATTCTTATGTCTGAGTCCAAACCAAAACTAAAATTAGCTGTTTTTGCTAGTTGCACAGGGATCTACTGCCAAGCTAGCTGTTTAGTTAGCTAGCTAACAAACTATCTCCAGTTATAACAAACATTTACTATTAATCATTTCATTTTAACAACTCCACTTCAACAGAGGTAAATAAATATAACAAAAAATGGTTCTAAAAATACTATAATTTTTCTTCGAGGTGTTAAACTTTAGCCAGATAGAGTTTCAGAAGAAGCGTCTCTCTGTTTCAGGCAACTGATTTTCTCTTGAGGTTAAAAAACATCAGTCCATGTTGGAGTAATACGGAAAAACTCTTTTGATGTGAGGCTGACCTCATTTGGCTCGGTCTGACTCACATTTCCTTTGTTTGTAGTAACAGCGCCTGGAGCAGTTAAGCATCCAGTTGTTGTTTCCATACAATATAGTGAAAAAAAGCATGCTTTATATGCAGTTTACTTGGCAGTTTTAATTCTCTTTTTCTAATTTAGTTTCCGTTCAGTGTTCTCTTTAATTCCTGTATCAATCTATGTTTAACTTTAAAATTGCAGGTTACCACAATTTGAAAGCACATGTACATCATATAAACAGAGTTTCAGTATCTGTTATAGTTAATTGAACATGTTGTTGAAATTGCACGTCCTGATTGGTGTCTCAAATGACGACACGTTCGAGCAGATGAGTTTTGCTGATGAAGCTGCATTATCCGTCCACCTTGTCCACAATGTAAACAATGAAATAATGATCCTTCCTGTTGTGTTTTCCTGCAGTTGGGTGAGGACACCTTTAACCGTGCCAAGCTGTTGAATGTTGGCTACACGGAGGCTTTGAAGGAAGCAGAGTATGACTGCTTCATCTTCAGTGACGTGGACCTGATCCCGATGGACGACCGCAACCTCTACCATTGCTATGACCAGCCAAGGCACTTCGCCATCGCCATGGACAAGTTTGGCTTCAGGTGAGTGATGGTTTTCAACTTGAGTTTGATTTTACCCTAATGAAGGAGCTTGGTAGCCAAGGCGATGAACACACCGAGCAGCGCTGAATTACATTTTTATATTTTTCTGCCGTCATGAGCTGTGTTCATGTGTTTCAGGCAGGAAGACGTTCTTTGTAACATAGGTCAGCATGTCACAGGACTCTGCTGATGGCCGCAGCTCAGAGCGCCCACCGCAGCTTCAATAGACATTGCATTGCAGCTTGCCAAAGGCCACACTTCACCACTGCTTGGTGTGTTACCAGAGGTCTAATCAAAGTTTGTGGAAAAATATATTCAGTAATGTAATTTACATATTACGTGTAATAAGTCCACTCTCTTCTGGAGGTTTCAGGTTTTTCATTGCTGTTGTGCTGCAGTCTGTTCCCCTGTCAAAGATGTTGCACATTAGTAAGCAATTGGCTTTCGTATTTATGACATACCTAACCTATCTTGCCCGGTGTGTATTTGATTGTTAAAATTTAGGTAAGGCAGAGACATGGTGCTCTTCAGTAGAAACAATGTGAAAACACTTCTGCTGTAGCAACTTTGCACAGATATGAGTCAGTATAGTCAAGGTCAGACATTTTAGGAGACATAATCAGAAGAAAAACACATCTGACACACCTTATGCAATTGGCTATCTAATAAAAAAAAAAAATAAAAAAAATAAATATGGCCTACAGTCTGTTCTGACAGACAATAGGGCAGTATTTAATTTGACTAAATCTCATTATACTTTGAAATTCTTGTCTGAAGCCTGAATTAGCATGAAAATGCACCACAGTTTGCTGCTGCCAATTTTTATTTTGGTCATACTTCTGTAGTCCTAACAAGAGTGCATGATACAAAGCGTAACTAACAAGTCTAGACTACAGCTTGTGCAAAGACCCTCATTAACTTTGAAGACTGTGTTTGAATACTGGGCCTGTTAAACCAATCTGTTGCTGTGTGATGTACTGTAGCTTCACATTTCAATATTTTATATCAGTCAGATGCTGAGATAAATACCCTTTTTCCATACATATGAGCTGGCTTCAATTGGCTTGGCTCGGTTTGGTTTGGCATGTCAGCCCAGCGCGGCAGGGATTTACATCTCCATTACAACAGGGTTATCTGCTTGAAGGGTGTGTCTTTAACTGATGACGACTTATCTTGAGTAATTACTTTAAAAGCAGCAGGCTAATCAACAACTAAAGGTTTCCCGTTATTTTGCTGCCGGTGTTTTTTTATTTGTTTTGTCTTTTTTTTTAATCACGCAGCATGACAGGTAAATAGGTTCATTTGTTGGAGGTGCAGAGGTGCAGGGAGAGCCTGTTGTCTGCAGCTCTTCATTTAACGTTGCACTGTGATTGTTTCTTCCATGAATGTCTAAACCTCTTGAAACATGAGCAAACTGGCTTCATCTCAAATCAAAAACATGTCAGGCAGTGAGCAACGTCACAAGAAATTTGCCAAAATTCAGAAAATTACCTGAAATTAGCACAAAAAAAGGGAAAAGAAAAATGTATTTTTAAATGTGCAAACATGTAAATGTAATCAACTTAAAATATATAATTATTTTCTAATGATTATAGTCTAATATTTCTCTCTCTTCTCTGTCTGTTTTTCATTTCCTTTTAAGCCTTGTTTTCAAAATGTCTCAAACCTTTTCTCAAGTTTCAAAGGTCTGAATGCTTGTGAAAGGCATCTGGATTTAACACAAGAAACTGATGTTGATCCATGTTTCAAAGGGCAAAGAGACGTGGATACAGTGCATAAAACAGCATCAAAATAAGGCTTGTGTATCAAAAAAGTGCCAGTGGAGGATCTTCCACACACCAAGACAGAGGCCCTACCTTAGCCTTTAATGTCCTGAAGTCCTACAGATGCCCTAATATCCTGGAAATTGCCTTGAAATTCTAGAAATGTACGAAAATACTAGAAATGTCCTGAATTCCTAGAAATATTCTAAAATCCTTGAAGTGTCCTGAAATCCTTGAAATGTCCTGAAATCCTCGAAATGTCCTAAAATCATAGAAATGTACTAAAATCATAGAAACATGCTAACATCCCAGAAACATCCTAAAATCCCAGAAATATCCTAATATCCTAGAAACATCCTAAAATCAAAGACATATCCATATATCTTAGAAATGTCTTAAAATCCAGGAAGTGTCCTAAAATCCTAGAAATATGTTTGGGCTGCTCCTTTTTTTTTTTTTTTTTTTTTTATAAAGTGGTCCCCAAACAAAGCAAGTTGAGTATCCCTGTCTTAGAGAGTCAAGCATGTTATCAAAATGCAATGTTGCCAAAAGCTCCACAGTTTACTACCTTACAGCTCTGAATAGTAGTGTCCTGTTTTAGTTGTCTCTTTTTGCATAATGATGCCACACCTGCCCTCAATTATCTAAAAGCACCAGAAGCATTGATTAATGGCCTAAACATGGCCAGTGAATGTGACCTATCCAATTCAAGAGCTGTCAGTCCACAAGAGTTATCCTACTGAAAACCCTCAGGGGCTGCAGCAGGCCCCTGATATAGTGCTCAATAAGCTAATGCTATCTGGCAACAAATACAACACCAGGTGGAAAGCAGGGCTGTAGCAACATTTCTCATTAGCAGTGAATCAGTAACGACTTAAAATGGTTTCATCATTTGGTCGCTAGAGAATGAAGGAAAAGGGGGATAAAAGAAAAGCCTGGTGTTTTGGGTGAGAGGAAGGTCACAGGATTGATTGATGTTAATTGCTGATGTAGAAATAAGATCA